>NW_025215608.1:0-15974 GCF_010389155.1 Erigeron canadensis | reverse complement strand
AATACGATCAATGTAGATGCAAAAACCTTTACCACGGGATTCAAAGATAAAATGGTTTGGGTATGAGTTATAACAAAGTTAGAGGTCCGTCAATGATATTAACAGTCTCTAACACAGCTTACTGAAAAGATTGACAGTGGTTAAATTGATCCAATCGTTTCAGAAAACAAAATGTTGATCCAAAGACCTTAAAAGCTATAAAACTCGATTGGAAAATTAAGGAGCTTAACAAGAAACTAAGCTTGAAAGTTCATTGTTAAACAGTGGATCCTAAGAATGGATTTATGATGCTAGTACTTCTAAAGGATCTAGTCAAGTAAATCAACTTGTCTTGTAGATAAGAACTTAAATGTTTTACATGAAAGAATGATACTATTTTCACATCAAATGAATGATTTTGAAAAGATGATCATGACAAGATTGATAAGGATGGAATAAGGATTCTACGTCTAGTGAAGTTCCCTTAACTCGATACAAGACTCATAAAAATCTCAAAGAAGTACATTTTTTTTGGTAAAAGAGTCAACTGGTTTATCAAAAGAGAGTCAGCCACAATTGAACTTAAAGAATGTTTAGCATGACTTAGCTGAGTTTGATGTTAAAGCTAAGAAAGCAAGTCTAAAAAATCTTGTTTCTATTGTTATGAAGTAGGACATGTTTATAGTTGCTGTCCAAATAGGAAACGGAGATGTCCAGATAAGGGTATGTCTTCTGGTGGATCTAGTGACTCAGATATTGTTGCTCATAATTGTAGGTCTAAGACTCCAAAACGACAGGGACCTTCACAGAATACTACTTTTAGTAGTGTAAGTCCGAGTCGTTCTCATACACCTCAAAGGAGTAATACACCTAGAAAGATGACTCATCAAAATCGATCCCCTCCTGTTAGATTTAATAGTTCGTCTAAATTCTTTGATCGATTAGGGAGTCAACTAGATTTGGTACTCATTCACCAAGGAATTCTCCTCCTAAGACTCGTTTCACTTCACCTAAGAAACAGTCTATGACACCATCTTCATCCAAGGCTCCATTAAAGAGCGATGGATATTGGACCGAATTAATCATTAGAGATGAATTCGGCAAACCTAAACCTCAAAAGGTTGGGTTCCCTTCAGAAACTAACCATCTTATCGTCTAATGTGCAGGGAGAACCAAGGAAGCATATTAGTCTTTGGTATGTTGACAGTGGATGCTCTCGGCACATGAGAAGGACAAGAACGTTTTGTCCAATTATGAAGATGTAAATGGGTCGTATGTTAGTTTCGCAGGTCCCAAGGGCGGCAACATGTGGGAAGATTACGCTGGAGAAAGTCAATTATGTGGAGAAAGTCAATTATGTGGAACAGTTATCACATAATTAAGTAAGTGTTTCTCAGATTTGTGACAAGGGTAACACTGTCCATTTTAATAAGAAAGAAGCACTTATTTTGAAACCAGGATATGTTATTCTTGAAGACTGGATCCTGTTGAAAGCTCCTAGGAAGAGAGACATCTATGGCCTTGTGTTAGGTGTTGATAATCCAGAGGAGTTTGTTTGCTTGTTATCAAAAGCAAACGAATCTGAATCGTTACAATGGCATAGAAGAATAGGACATATCAATTTCCGAAAGATGAATGACATTGTCAAACATGGTTTGGTTGATGGCATTCCCATGAAACGGTTTGGAATGGAAGACAAATGTGTACCTTGTCTGAAAGGTAAACAACAAAAGTCTGCCATAAACTGAAACAAGAAAATTCTATTGCCAATCCTTTTAAGTTACTTCACATGGATTTATTTGTGTTAGGTCCAGTTTAAGCTAAACTGGAGCTCTCCAGTGACATCTGGAGAGCATGAGGAATTGTCCGAAATATTAGAAGTCCAGTTGCATTGTACAGGTTTAGCAACTGATGACTTCCTCCAGTTGAGATCAGAAGACTAGAATCTGAAGACCTTCCAGTTGAAGTCAAAGACAACAAATGGAAGATAGAGATTGGCAATGGCAGCGAAGCCCAGTTGACAATCTACCAGATCAATCAACTGGAGAATCCTCCAGTGTAAATGCTCTTACAAAGCCTTACACTGATTACGAGGAGGACCTTTTTACTCTACATCCTTTTAACCGGACAATGATATTGTCTTTGGATAAAGATACAAAGATGTAGAGTGGTTGAATAAAGTAACCTTTTGTCTTACTTTATTTAACACACACAAAGGATTATTTAAACAATACTTTTGTGTGCTGTCAACCATATTTGTACATCGAAGTTGAGATCCCCATGCTCAATCTTCGACTATAAATAGAGGTCCTTGCACAAGCATTTTAACAACTTTGCAAATACATATATTCTGCAATATTGGTGAACTTGTGCAATATTCTCTCAATCGCAAAAAGAAACATTTCACAACTCTAAGTGTTTCGATTGTTTAGGAGAATTTCCAAGTTTAGATCAATTGTAATTCATGGGTTGTTAGGATATTTACACTCTTGTATTATCTTGGTTCCGCAACAACCTTGTATTTTATTTAAACAAGTAATAAATAAAATACACTTGAAAATTACATATTGTCTCACCAGTTTATATACTCGTCATTTATATTATTGCTTGTATTAATATTCTGTCACCTTAATACCTAATTCCAGTTAACCTGGTACACGATCAATCTAAACTGGTCACATCCAGATTAATTGATCGTGTTGCAAAGTTCACTCACCATCGACATAGAGGTGTCTTCAGCACCCATCTAGTAATAGTTGGGACTAAAAAGTGGTATCAGAGCAGGCAGGTTGAATTGTTTCAATTCTATAACCTAGGTCTGCTTCGATGGCTGCTGAAGGTGAGAATGGTTCTGGTCCTAGTGAATCTAATCCTAATATTACTACTCCTTTAAATACTAACCCTCCTCCTCCAACTCCTGGAGCTAACCACGTTCATGTACATTACTCCAACTCTCCTGTTCCCAAATTCGATGGGAATGGTGAGACATTTGGTACATGGAAAGCTAGAATGCTCTTGCATTTTGGTGGGATAGAGAGGTATATGTTGAAAATCCTTAAGGATGGACCATATATTCCCATGTCCAGTGGTGTTAGCCCTCTTCTCGATCCCACTGGGAGAAGAGGCACCAGGGAGAAATCTGAAGAACATTGGTCAGATGAGGATCGCAGATTGGTTGATCTTGATACCAAATTGAAAAACATGATTCTTTCTGCTATACCTGAGGAACTAATTCCTACCCTTGTGCTATTTTCTAGTGCAAAATCTATGTGGGATGAATTAGTTCTCCAGTTTGAAGGAGGAAATGACACAATTGTCACTAGAAAGGTTGCTCTCAACAAGAAGTATGAATCCTTCTTTGCTCTTCCCAATGAAAGTTTAACTGGTACTTATACCAGATTTACTGGGCTAATTAATCAACTTAGAGGCTTGGGAGTGGAGAAGGATAAGGATATTCTTCTTGAAAAATTCTGTGATGTTTTGCCATCCAAATGGGCACACATGGTTCTTGTCTTAAGACAAGGAAAGACCTTGCATAGCCACACTCTTGCCTCTCTTTATGGAGCCTTCAGATTCACTGAAGATAATGATGCTGCAAGATTACTGGCTGAGCAAGATGCTTTAAACCATGCTCAGAGTTCCAAGGCTGCCAACTTTTCTGGGCAACCTTGTGCTGCTTTAATGTCTACTGAGAATGTCCAGTCACATTCTATGAAGGAAATGTTAAACAACTTTTTGAACTCTGGCCTAACCACTAATCTCAGTGATGGTTGTGAGGAAACTGACGATGATGATCTGGTTGCCATGATTGCTAAAACCTTTAATAGGTTTAAGCATAAATCTAATCGATTTAATGGGTCCAATAATGCTTCCAATTCAATCTCAATGGATAAGGCTAATCTTACCTGCTATAAATGTGGTAAGGCCATTTCATGAAGGAATGCAGATCTAGTCAGATGAACAACCAAACTGGTCCTATTGTCCCAAACTTTGTTAAAACTGATGATTATAAGGCCAAATACAAGAAACTTAAGGCCCAGATTGCTCTCATGTCTCTTGAACAAAATAATGAGAAAGAAAAGAACAAGTGCATGATGGCTCAAACTGAAGGGAAATGGGAACTCTCTGATGATTCATCTGATGATGAAGAAGAGATTAGAGATATGTGTTTCATGGCATTGGAGAGTCAACAACCAGTGGTGAAGGATGATGTTGTATCTGGAAGATGGGTTGATATCATTTTAAAGAAGGTAAGGGATTATGATATCGAAATTGATTCAGAACTGAAACTAGATATTGCTGAATCATTGAATGATGACTTGTTATTTGTTGAAACCATGAGAACTGACTGTGAAAGATATTTAGAAACAGTTTTGGTTGAATTAAACAACATGAAAAGTCAAGTAAATGATTTGCAAAGTGTCCAGTTGGCTCTTAAAGAGTCAGATTTGAAAAACGAGGCATTGGTAAGAGATAACCAAAACTGAAATTTGATCTTGAAAAAGAACATATGGTTATCAATTCTTGGGTTCAAGCATCTGGTAAAAATTATGACGCTTTTTCTAAAACCATTGATGCTCAAAAAACTGCCTGGAAATCTGGTGATCTTCAGATGGCAGCTGTTTTACCCACAATTCACCAATTGCCAGAATCTGTTAAAGTTGAAACACCTTATGATTCCTCTGGCACAATCAAATCTGAATCCACTAAGACCAACCCTGTTGAGGTCAAAACTGGAGCCAAGAAGGCTAAAGCTCCAGTTAAAAAGGAATATGGTGACAATCCTTTACCTCATAAGTCAAGTGAGTCCTCAACTCTAAAGACTAAAACCCCCGCTGAGCCAAAGTCCAAAGGCCAGCAGCCTGAAGAAAAAAACATTTTGGTAAAAATGGAAATCAAATCCAAAATTTGTCAAGGCAGGTACAAAGTTGTACTGCCAGAATTAAGAATTTGGAAGGAGGTGCATCCTCTTCAGTTGTAAAACAAAAGATGAAACAATCTGCTCAAAAAGGAGCAAACTTTGAAAAGAAAAAGGAGGTCAATGTTCCACTAAAACCAATTGTCTTCACTCCAGAAACTGGAGAGAACCCTCCAGTTTCCTCATCCAGTTCAACACCCAGTCAAGTACCTGGGACTTCTCAGAAGAAGTCCAGTGGACCCATCAAGAAAAGATGGGTTCACAAAAATAACTAATCAATTACTTGGGTGTGCAGGGCGATCGTAAAAGAATATTTGGTATCTGGACAGCGCAGCTGGCCGGACTATGACCGGATGTAAGCCCCTGCTGGAAGAATTCACTGTCTGCGATGGACCAGCGGTGACATTTGGTAATGATGGAAGTGGGAAAACTGAGGGATATGGTGTTGTTGACAATGGGCAGATTCAGTTCACTAAGGTTGCATTTGTCAATGGTTTGAAATATAACCTGATAAGTGTCAGTCAACTTTGTGATGATGGATATAGGGTACTGTTCGATATTGCTCAAGGCACTGTTTTTAACAAGGATTGGAAGGTAGTCATGATTGCACCAAGAAAAGGGAATGTGTACATGATGAACATGGAGCCTGCTCCAAAAGAGCATTGTTTCTATGTCAAGGCTGATGAGGACACCAACTGGCTGTGGCATAAACGATTATCCCATCTTAACTTCAAAAATATTAACAAGTTGTCAAGAAAGCAACTAGTTGATGGGATACCCTTGTTTTCCTTTAAAAGGGAGAAGCCATGTCCAGGGTGTGAAATGGGCAAAAAGAAAAGAGCCAGTTTTAAGACCAGGCAGAATTTCAGCATCACTGAACCTCTTCACATGCTTCATATGGATCTTTTGGTCCAGTGAATGTTCAAACTAAAGCTGGTAAGAGATACACTTTAGTTGTGGTCGATGAATACACCAGATTTTGTTGGGTGATATTTATCAGATCAAAGAGTGATGCATCTGGTGAAATTATCTCTCTCATCAAGCGAATTGAGCTCAAGTATACCAAGAAAGTGTGTCAGTTGCGAAGTGATAACGGTACAGAATTCATGAATAAAGAATTGGAGACATTTTGCACTGACACTGGCATTTCTCAAAACTTTTCGTCAGCTCGTTCTCCAGAACAAAATGGTGTGGTTGAAAGGAAGAATCGCACATTGATTGAAGCTGCCAGAAGTATGTTATCTGAATCAGGTCTTCCCACCTGTTTTTGGGCTGAAGCTGTGGCAACTGCATGTCACACCAAAACCGGTCAGTTTATGTCAAGAGACACAGGAAGACTGCCTATGAAGTCCTCAGGAATCGTAAACCAAATATTGGATATTTCCATGTATTTGGTTGTCCAGTTTACATTTTAAACGATTCCAGTCAGTTGGGAAAATTTGATGCAAAAGCTGACGAAGGTGTCTTTGTGGGGTATTCAAATATTAGAAAAGCCTATAGAGTTTATAATTATAGACTCCAAAAGGTACATGAGACAATTCATGTCACGTTCGATGAATCAAATGAAGCAATCAACAAAAGACCAACCCTTGATTTATCTTCAGTTGTCCCAGTTGATTTTGGTGTATCTGATCAGGTTCATCAATCAGATAGTACACCAGAAAATGTTTCCAGACATCAAGTCTTGGAACCAGTAATGGAAAAGAAGAACTTGTGTGACACCTCATTTTATCCTTCTATCAGTTTTAACCTACCTGAAAAACTGGTAATTGGATCTGATGTGCGTGCCACAACAACATCAGAACCAGTTCAAGCTTCTCCAGTTCTTCAAGATATACCTTTGTTTGAAGATAATCATGTCAACTCTTCAGTTGACACTGATGATGAAGTTGAAGTAGTTTGGACTGATCCTCCTCCAGTTGCTGCATCTGTTGGAGATCATCAGGTGTCTTGCACTGATGTTGTATTATACCAACCTAGTCAATACACTAAATGGACTGCTGCTCATCCCATTGAGCAGATTATTGGCAATCCAGATAGTGGGGTTCAGACTAGAAGAGCCACAAGTGATCAATGCTTGAACGTCACCTTCTTATCACTGATTGAACCGAAGAAGATTGACGAGGCTATGGCAGATCCAAGCTGGGTTGAAGCTATGCAAGAACTCAACCAGTTCGAAAGGAACAACGTTTGGGAGCTTGTTCCTTGTCCTCCAGGGTTAAAGAGAGAACCCATTGGAACGAGGTGGGTCTACCGGAACAAGATGGATGAAGATGGCAACGTTATCAGGAACAAAGCTAGATTAGTTGCCAAGGGTTATTGTCAAGCAGAAGGTGTTGATTTCGATGAAACTTTTGCTCCAGTTGCAAGACTTGAAGCCATCAGATATTTTCTGGCTTATGCTGCTCACTTGCAATTCAAGGTTTTCCAGATGGATGTAAAAAGTGCGTTTCTGAATGGCACATTGGAAGAAGAAGTGTATGTTACGCAGACTCCAGGCTTCATAAATGAAAAGCATCCACATTGGGTATATAGACTGAACAAAGCTTTATATGGTCTTCGACAAGCCCCAAGAGCCTGGTATGATACTCTAACTAAACATCTTCTCAAAAATGGTTTTCAAAGAGGTGCAATAGATAATACCTTGTTCATCTTGAAAGAAAAAGGTGATATCTTGCTGGTACAAATTTATGTTGATGATATTATATTTGGGTCAACTGATGATGGAATGTGTAAAAGGTTTTCAAAAATTATGTCTCAAGAATATGAGATGAGTTTAATGGGTGAATTAACATTTTTCTTAGGTTTACAAATTAAACAAACCATGGATGGTATTTTTATTAACCAAGAAAAATATGTCAGAGATTTGTTGAGAAAATACAAATTTGATTCAATCCCATCAAAAACCACACCTATTTCAGCTCCATTAAATTTGGACTCTGACCCAAATGGAAAACCAGTGGACCAAAAAGAATATCGTGGAATGGTTGGTTCACTGATGTATCTAACTGCCAGTCGACCAGATATAATGTTTGCAACATGTTTATGTGCCAGATTTCAGGCAAATCCAAAAGAATCACACTTGCATGCTGTTAAACGCATTTTCAGGTACCTGAAAGGGTGCCCTAGCCTTGGTCTTTGGTATCCCAAAGGCTCAGGGTTAGATCTAATGGGTTATTCAGATTCAGATCATGCAGGTTGTAAGATTGATAGAAAATCCACAACTGGTGGATGTCATTTCCTAGGGGGAAAACTGGTGAGTTGGACCAGTAAGAAGCAGACTTCAGTCTCAATGTCTACTGCTGAGGCAGAATACATTTCTGCGGCCAGTTGCTGTGCCCAGATTCTCTGGATCAAAAACCAGTTACTTGATTATGGCATGAAATTCACAAGAACCCCAATCTTTTGTGACAACACCAGTGCTATTGCTATATCTCACAACCCAGTGATGCACTCAAAGACAAAGCATATTGATATCAGGTATCACTTCATTCGTGATCATGTTATGAAAGGAGATATTGAAATACATTTCATCCCCACTGATAAACAGTTAGCTGATGTTTTTACAAAACCTCTTGATGAAAAGACTTTTAAACATCTCATCAGTGAACTGGGTATGTTAAATCCTCATTAAACTGAAGAGGCCCTTCAGTTGAGGATGGTCCAGGTGATCCTTGATTGGTTGGAGATTGAACGCCTTGATGTACTCAAAGACTAGTCACTGATCAAATGGATCACATTTTTAGGGGAAAAAGACTCAAAATATTTTTCAAATAAATTATTGAAAAATGCAACTGAAGGTCATCAGTTGAAACTGGCATCTAAATTTTCTTTTGGTTGCTAGTTTGGTCTTGTCTCAAAATGGTGGTCAGCCAGATTTCATAACGTTGTGTTTTACTTGGTGGATACTTGTGACACGTGATGTTACTCGAGTGCTAACCTCGCACTCACGAACGTCACCTGACATGTCTTACGTGTCAAGACTTTTGCTGAAATGTACTGCACTTTTTATGGGTATTGGTGAAGTTAGTGGGTGAGTGGGAATACCAGCCGTCGTAGCATTAAATGCTTGATGGGAAGTATTAAATATTTTTGAATTCTCAAAATTTTGGAAAATAACTTTTTACAAATTATTTCAAATTTTTGGAGACTAAAATATCTTTTCGTATATATTTTGGCAATATTTTACTGCCTATATATACCCCCACCAATATATCCGTCTCATTTACTTCTCTCAAAATTCCTTCATTTACTCTTTCAATCATTCACAATTCGAGATCCTTTTCTCTCTTTCTTCTTTAAGTCCAAAACCCTAAATCTAAATTCACAAATGGCTCCTAAATCTTCTTCTTCTTCATCTCGTTCTCGTGATGTGAATCTACTCACTGCTGAGTACATTCCATCACAAAATGTTATTCGTGCCACTGGTGCTCCCATAAGTTCTAAACTTATTAAATTAAATCCAAATAATCCAATGGCATCTCTTCAAGGGCTCCAGGCCGCTGACTCTCTTATAGGGAGAATCCAATCCTTTCTTCGGATTTCTCCCCTCAGCGATGCCTTCTCTTTGAATCCACACAAGCTATTTCATGACTACTTGTGTGAATTCTGGTACACTGCCTCTCTTTCTGAGGACTGCTCATCCATCTCCTTTTCTCTAAAGGATGGGTCAGTCCCGTGTACCATCACCACTGAAACATTGAGGGAAGCCCTTAACCTCAATTACTGGAGACAAAATGAAAATCCAGTGGTGATTTCCTCCAATATTAATTTCCGCCAGGTCTTCCTTGATATGGGAAATAAGGAGATGGTGGAGGGGGATGTGTTGAAGACCAAGGGGTCTATTACAATGAAAGGGCTTTCACCATCCTGGAAGTTCTTTATGGTTCACTTGGTGGAGAGTTTGGGAGGGAGTTCTGGTGGATTGGACCAGATAAACTCCTTTCAGGCAGAGATGGCTTACTGCCTTTGGAATGGACTGAGGGTGGACTTTGCAGGTATTTTGTTCAGAAGCCTGGTGTTCAAGTTGAAGGGCAACAGGGGTCCTTGTGTTCCCTTTTCAAGATTCCTGTCCCTTTGTTTCATTCAGATTCTGGGCAGGGAAGAGTACAACAACACGCAATCCTTGTTCTCTGTGCCAGAACTGTTGAGGAATCTGGACAACCTGGTGTCCACTTCTGATGAAGTCCAGATGTCCCCGAGAATGATTTTTGCATTCTCTAAAACTGATGCACCACAATCTGGTGAATCAGAAAGGCAACTGGGCGGGCCTCAAAATAATGAGGGACCCACCGGTTCGTCTACTGAAGTAGTAACTGTGGCAGAAGCAGGAGTCCAGGCAGTTCCTAAAGCAAAAGATCCTCTAAAAGCAGGAGATCAAGATCTGGACTTGCTGCACCTGACCAGTCACAATCTGTGATAGTGGTCTCTGAAGCCGCTGCCGGTGATATTGCAACTGAGGATAGAGCAGTTGTGGTTGAGGCACCAGTCACCTCTGTCCAGGGAGAAGATGCTTCGGCAACGGATCCTCAAACTGATGATACCATTGAGGCAACTCAAACTGGTCATCAGGAGTCTGAACAACTTGTTCAGCCACCCCCAACATTTATGGATCTTGGCATAAATGAGGGTGTGTTTCAGCTTGAGTCTTCGGACTCATCTGAGACAGAATCTGACCAGGAGATGGCTGATGCAACTGTACTTGATCAGCTCCCTTCTCTCCTTGGTCAACCCCAAGAACCACATGTTTCAGTTTCCCCAACTAATGTACAAAGCTTAGATATACCTCCAATATTCACCTCTCGCCAACCACCTTCTTCTATGGGTGTGCCTAGAGATAGACACATCCTAACCCCACCGTCGCCGTCGTTCACACCTGAGCATTCTCAGCATGAACGACACATTGAATCTCTTCCCTTCATTTCTACAACCCCTCCTCTTCTATCAACTGATGCTACCGCAACTGGAGAACCAAATATTGTCATACCTCGTCCAGTTGCACCTGTAGCTTTTTCGGCTGGTCCAGTGACACCTTCTCCTCCGTCATTGGACAGCCAATTTGTGTCTTTCCAAGCCGATCTCTCGAACCTTCTCGCGAGGGTGGAAGAGATTCAAAAGACACTTGATAAGAACACCAAGTCCCTCTCCAGGTACCACAAGGATCACTTGCAAAATATTAAAGTGGTTGACCTGGGGATCAACAAGTTCTCTGCCAATGAGGACTTGGTGTTTGGCAAGCTGAACGAGTTAGTGGAATCCTCCAATCAACTGGCAACATCTTTAAGGGAGGCGTTCGCACTGACTCAATCTGGAGTCACATCTTCAATATCCAACCTGCTGAACAGTACTGTCAGATCTTCAGAGGTTGATATTAAGAATCTTGAAAGGCAGGTGCAAGATTTATGTAACAAACCTGGCCTAGATGTGACTGCGCTTGGGCACCAGTTGGCCTCTTCAGTGGGTCTCAAGATTGAAGAAACCTTGGCTGCCAGTGAAAACAATTTGATTGAAAAGGTGATGTCTGAGATCACCAAGATTGCAGCGCCCCAGGTCGATCTCACTCCTATTACATCTGAGATTGATCGGTTGAGGTGCAGTCTGGATACACTGGCCAGCAAGGTCTCTGAACACTCAACTGCCATATCGGATCTGACCACTGAAGTTGGCAAAGGAAGGGAGGGTGTGACTGAAAGTGTTAAGGAAGTCCCTGCAACTGGGCTCTCTTCAGATGATCTCTCAATACTCAAACAGATTTTAAAGAGTCAAGAGCAGACAAGTGGAAATGTAATGACTCAGTCTCAAGAGATCAATCATCTTTGGAGGACAGTTCGCATGCTTTGTGGAGTCTTCAAAGAGTGCAAGACAATGCAATCATGGCAGCCTCTAGATCGCCTGCCCTCTAGTCATGCCGATTTTGAAGCCATCAGGCAGGGACTAGATGCTGCCAAGGGGGAAAGGTCGGTACATGCCCCTCACACTCTTGTGAAGACTTCAAGTAAAGGGAAGGAGATTGTGGTGGCTACCAGTACTGAGGCTGGTGAGCAAGGGTTTGAGGTGTTTGATGATGTGGTGGTAGGAAGTGTTGATAAGGGAAAGGCCATTGCTGATGAATCTATGGAACCGGCCACCGATGCACCAATGTTGGAAACTGGCAATGTCGATTTGTTGCCTCCAGTTACTGAAAGCGAGAGTCAGAAGTTAGCAAGAGTGGGATACCTGGTCAAGGAAAGGAAGAAACAAATGAAGGTGAACCAATTCGAATCAAGAAGAAATCTTCCAACCCCTCTTGTTGATATCACTGATGCTCAACTCCTTGGCTTGACACTTGTTGAATACAAGAAGATCCAAGAATAGTCAATGCACTGAAGGAGATGCTTGAAGTTGAACTGGACAAACACTACCAGGATGATGAGGCTGAACTGGATGCTAAGTGTTTGAATGTGTCGGTGGAAAAGGCCAGAGAGATTAGGTCTGAAGGGATTCTCAAGAGGACTGAGCAGGTAAAGAAGGCGGTCACCAAAGTATTGAATCCACCCAAGTCCAAAGGGAGAAAACAAAAAGCCTTGCCAAGAGATGCAAATCTGAGGACTTGGGTAGAACCATCTGAACCCACAACTGATGATATTCGAGCTGCTACACAAAAGCTGAGCACGAGCAAAATCAAACTGACAAATGAATCTGAAGCTCGCACATACTTGTCAGATGTACAGCGTCGAAGGCACAATAGAGGCAGGATTACTGATGTTAAGGTTTCAATCAAGCCTGGTGCCAAGCATTTTGTTGTTGAGGTACAATACTTTGGTGGGCCTAAAAGGACAACTGAGAACCCGGATGTCCATCAGTATGGTCATTCCGAACATGTTGAAATGTTGAGGTTGCTGGAGGGGAGACAGAGGAAGAATAAAGTTGAAAGAGGCTGGGAGTACGTATTGCAAAATCTTATCAAGTTCAAGGAAAACATTGAAGAAAGATTAGGCCTTGATCCTGAGGATACTCAGCCAATTTCATCAGTCTCAAAAAGAAGGAAAACTGGCGAAGGGCCATCTGTTTAAGTTTTCCTTCTAACTATCTGCTTGTAATTTTGTATACTTTCTTGTAACTTATTTGTAAATTGTGTGTATATACAAGTTGCCAGATTGTAACTCACAAGTAAGATATCTGATAGGATCTACAAGCTTTTAAAACAAAATCCAAGACATTTGATGATCTATAAAAATGTCTTGGAAACTCAATAGGTTTTATCAAACTCAAGTATTTCAAACTTAAACTTGTATAGAAACAAGTTTGAAATCACTTGACAATATTTCAGGACAATTAGGGGAATTTGTTAGGTCCAGTTTAAGCTAAACTGGAGCTCTCCAGTGACATCTGGAGAGCATGAGGAATTGTCCGAAATATTAGAAGTCCAGTTGCATTGTACAGGTTTAGCAACTGATGACTTCCTCCAGTTGAGATCAGAAGACTAGAATCTGAAGACCTTCCAGTTGAAGTCAAAGACAACAAATGGAAGATAGAGATTGGCAATGGCAGCGAAGCCCAGTTGACAATCTACCAGATCAATCAACTGGAGAATCCTCCAGTGTAAATGCTCTTACAAAGCTTTACACTGATTACGAGGAGGACCTTTTACTCTACATCCTTTTAACCGGACAATGATATTGTCTTTGGATAAAGATACAAAGATGTAGAGTGGTTGAATAAAGTAACCTTTTGTCTTACTTTATTTAACACACACAAAGGATTATTTAAACAATACTTTTGTGTGCTGTCAACCATATTTGTACATCGAAGTTGAGATCCCCATGCTCAATCTTCGACTATAAATAGAGGTCCTTGCACAAGCATTTTTAACAACTTTGCAAATACATATATTCTGCAATATTGGTGAACTTGTGCAATATTCTCTCAATCGCAAAAAGAAACATTTCACAACTCTAAGTGTTTCGATTGTTTAGGAGAATTTCCAAGTTTAGATCAATTGTAATTCATGGGTTGTTAGGATATTTACACTCTTGTATTATCTTGGTTCCGCAACAACCTTGTATTTTATTTAAACAAGTAATAAATAAAATACACTTGAAAATTACATATTGTCTCACCAGTTTATATACTCGTCATTTATATTATTGCTTGTATTAATATTCTGTCACCTTAATACCTAATTCCAGTTAACCTGTTTAGGTCACATCCAGATTAATTGATCGTGTTGCAAAGTTCACTCACCATCGACATAGAGGTGTCTTCAGCACCCATCTAGTAGTAGTTGGGACTAAAAATTTGGTCCAGTAAATGTAAGAAGTATTGGTGGGATGTATTACTGTTTGGTGGTTACTGATGATTACTTAAGATTCTCATGGGTATTATTTCTTAAATCAAAAGATGAAACTCCGCAGATTTGATAAATTTATTTGTCGAAACTGTAAACATTTATGGAGTTCGTGTTAAGAGAATCAGGAGTGACAACGGAACTGAATTTAAGAATAATATGTTGGATGTCTTTTGTTTGTCAAAGGGAATTCAACATCAATACAGCTCTCCGTATGAACCACAACATAATGGAGTTGCTGAAAGGAAGAATAGGACTCTAATTGAGACAGCCAGAACTATGCTTGCAGATTCAGGGCTTCCTACTATGTTTTGGGCAGAAGCGGTGAATACAGCTTGTCATATTTTAAATAGGGTTACTGTAGTTAAGCTTCATAATAAACATGTAATGAGCTTCTACATAAGAAGAACCAAATTTACAGAATGGGAACCATTTGGTGTACCGTGTACTTTCATGAAGTATCTACCTCAGTCAAAGTTTGATTCAAAGGTTGAAGAGGGATTTCTCATCGGTTATAAACCGGGCACATCAATTCGACGGGTTTACAACAAATAGACCGCAAAATTGATTTGGGAACAAATGTTAAGATTGTCAATCATAAGCCGCTATTCATTCTGGAAGTGGCGAAAACTTCGATTACGATAGTGTGTTTAGTTCACTACATGGTCCTGATTCTTATTCAGATCCTGAGACAATTAATGATGTGATATTTTAAGAGATCACATGGATAATACTCCTATATCTCCGCCTACTCGAAATGTGCCTAGAGGTAAAGAACCGATTAGAACTCGTTGGGTATATAAATCAAACGAGATGACAAAGGGATCGTTACCAGAAATAAAGCACGTTTGGTTGTTCAGGGGTTTGCACAGGGAGAAGGATATGACTATAACGAAACTTTTGCACCAGTTGCTAGGATTGAAGCTATAAGGTTATTTTTAGCTTTGCAAGTTTCAAGGGTATAAAGGTGTATCGGTTAGACGTTAAGAGTGCTTCTTATACGGAGAGTCAAAGAAGAAGTGTATGTTTACCAACACCGGGGTTTGAAGATCCAATTATCCAAGAAGAGCATATCGATTGGATAAGCTCTTTATGGATTGCATCAAGCACCCAGAGTGTGGTATGAAAAGTTGTCAACATTTGTTGACAAATGGATTTACAAGAGGATTGATAGACAGCACATTGTTTATCAAGGGAAGAGCGAAGATTATCTGATTGTACAAGTTTACGTGGATGATATTTTTTGGTCATCTAATATAAAGATGTGCAAAGAGTTTGAAATGAGCATGAAAAATGTATTTGGAATGAGTGTATGGGGGACTTACAATTTTCCTCGGACTACAGTAGATCAAAGGAAAGACGGATTCTTTATTCACCAGTCTAAGTATGTCGATGACATCTTGGAAAGGTTTCAAATATTAGAGTCCAAGACATATGGTACTCCAATTCAGCAAATCATGGTTTAGGAGTGCTTGATCCGAAAGATGAACTTGTGGATGCAAACTTATTTACGTGCTATTTTGGCTCATTGATGTATCGACTGCTTCGCGTCCAGATATTATGTTCGCTGTTTGTCTTTGCGCTAGATTTCAAGCTAGTCCGAAAGAGTCACATTTGGACTGCAGCAAAACGTTATTCTACGTTATCTTAAGGAAACCAAGGGCTTGGTCTTGGTATCCAATGGGAGGAACGTTTGATTTTGTTGCATATACTGATTCGGATTTTGGTGGTTGTAACAATGACAGAAAGTCT
>NW_025215607.1:0-19388 GCF_010389155.1 Erigeron canadensis | reverse complement strand
TGTTGGTCGATAATGTCCTCCTGTGGGTCCTGAATGGCAGTCATCTATATCCTTCTACTTTCACTTTTTGACACATATCTCCTAACCATACCATCTGCACAAATCCTAAACAAGTGTGGTTCTTCCCAGAAATAATGCTTAATGTCAGGAAGAACTTTTTCCTATGGTAATAATCTAAATGCAGTAGTAACACTCCTGCAGCTAAGTAGTTTGCTATATCAACAAACATGGTGTATCATCCATTTTTTCTAATTCTACTCTCATCAATTTTCTTCTGGAAATGATTCTCCTATTTCCTCATGATCTACTTCTTCTTCATCTAAATTATCTAACCTACTTAGTGATCTGCAACTAAATTCTCTGCTCCCTTTTTATCCTTAACTTCTAAATCAAATCCTGAAGCAGTAACACCCATCTAATCACCTCGGTTTTGCATCCTTCTTGTTAACTAAATATCGAATTGTTGCGTGGTCTGTAAAGATGGTCACTTTTGGCATGACTATGTAATTCCTAAATTTATCTAAGGCAAAAACTACCACTAGCAACTCCTTTTCAGTGGTAGTGTAATTCCTTTTAGCTTCGTTCAAGGTCTTACTAGCATAGTAATCGGTCTAAAGTGTTTGTCCCTTTGTCCTAAAAACTGCTCCTACGGCATAATCGCTAGCATCACACATTATCTCAAAAGGTAATGCATTATCTGGTGATACTACTATAGGTGATTCCATGAGATGCTTCTTAAGTTTCTTAAATGCTCTTCACAATCTTCAACAAAGTCAAACCTGTGAGTCCCTCGATAGCTACAGATCGCTCTCGAGATCGTCTATTATTATATCGTGAGTGCGGAATCCTCACGAATAACTATTTTGATTAATTAACGTGTATATCGCTAATTATCATTAAATAATCAGCCGTATGATGCTATATTCGTTTCTATAAGCTATAGAACGAACTTAGTGGTCTGGAGTACGTGTATGTCGAATGTGATACCTCATTTAGGGTATTCATTCGTATATATATGTTTCAGATCGAACTGGGCTTGTTGGGCTTTGTTCTTACGAACTTAGCAGCCCAGTCCATGTAACGAAGTTAATCTTCGTTTGTACCAAACAATTTATCTTCGTTTGCCTCTAACGAAGATATTCCTTATCTTCGTTAGATGTATACTTGGTTATATTCCTAACTGTTTCATCTTAAGGAATCCTAACACATATTATGTTTGTACTTGTATAACCCAACAAACATCATACAAATAACATATATAACACCAAAACATGTAATCGATCATTACCAAAACATAAAGTCCATAATCTATCAATTACATATATAGATACGACATAAAAACATAATGTCTTAATCTAAAACAGATCAAATCTAAGTTGCTGTTGTCACATCAACGTGCATCAACAAACTCCCCCTTGACAGCAGCACCTTCGATTTCTTCAGTCTTCAAAATCTGATCATGCATCAAATAACAATCTTTCGCTATTCGCATGGATATCTTCATGTAAGCAGAGTTGAAGTATCTTACGATATCTACTTTCTTCATGCTTCCAAAATGGCAAGAACGAACACTCTGTATCGTATAACTTCCTTAGATCATTTCTTGAGAAGTTCACCAACTACATCGGATCATACACTCTTCTCACAAAATCTTCTTCTTAGAGTCTGCATATATCTTTGCTTCACTAGAATTTCGATCAATTTCCCAATTATCCATCTTGTCCAAGACATCTTGTGCCCATTTCTTGGCAGGGACTTTGATCGTACACTTAACATCATGTTGACATACTCAACTGTTTTATCTGGCTTGACCACTCTTTTCTTCGATCTTGGTTCAATCTTAAACTGTGGTTTATCTTAATCTTTCATGTTCTTTCTCAACCAGAAATCATTTCGAAGATTCTTACCAACAATATCAGCTAAACCATCATCACTTGGATTGATAATCCAATTATTTCCAAGTTCATGTAAATCTTCTTCACATAAACTCCTGAAATGTCTCTCACACCAAGCTAAGTACTGACAACCTTCTAGTCTTTTAAGAACAAACAGCTTCATTCATCATCATAGAACCAACTCCAGATGATTGTCTTGTACTTTGCAGCATCTTTGTCTGAGATATGAGTCTAATACAAATTTGGTTTCCAAGTTTCCCTATGTACTATCCATTCATTAATCTTCTCTCGGGAACATGTCGATCAACCATATGCAATGAATCATCATCTCTGAGAGGAACTGGAAAATCATTTGGACTGAATGGTCTTGTCACATTAATCTCATAATCAGAAGGAATCAATGCATCACCATTCTTAGCATACACAACAAGGTGTAAAACTTTAGTTGGAACTGAATCTGATCTCTTCAGATCCAACTCCCTACTTTCTTCAATCGATGATCTTCAGGAATTGAGTCCCATACTTCATCAAACTCATAAGGCTTCTTGAATATGTTTAGATTTGGTTGAGGAACAAATTCACCTTCCTCAAGCTCATCACCATCAAAGAATAAATCTGTATAATCTGGATCATCTATTAAATTTACACAAAATGAACACCAGAATAGAAAGAATAATCATGATAATTATAATAAACATGAATGTAATTGTATTGAAATAAGATAGATTACATTTATATTACACAAAATGTCATAACTTATTACATACAATCGAATATACATTCTATCTAAAAATCTTTATCATAATCAAAATCAGAAACCTGAATCACGAGGAGCACCAGAAGGACCAGCACCATATCAGAAGACCACAGAATCACCTTCTGTCTCCCCCTCAGTCTCTGCACCCTTTCCTTTGTCTTCAACTGGGCGAGAATCATTCCTATCACCAGCATTATCAGCATCATCATCGTCATTCTGACGTCTTGGTTGAACGCTGACAATCTACAGATCTCTTCAGGAACTTCTCCCCCTTGATTCTTGACCCAGTTGATCAAAAACGTCAAGGCGCTCGGGTATCGTGAGATCAGACTCCAAAGTACGAACCCGAGTCTCCAGAAGATCAACACGACGAACAAGCGAAGAATCTGAAGGAAGTCTGTAAGATAAGGAAAGAGCCACCAGAGGACGTAAGACTTGTGCTTGTTCAGCAACAGTTGGTCTTTATCGCTACAGAAGAAGCTTCAACAACACGTCTACGCTTAGTTCTGGTATACTGAAGTTCAACACCCCCTTTCCGTTTCACCGGACTAACCGAACTAGCTCTGTTCACCGGATCTTCCATATCTTCAAAAATTCCACGCAGTTCAGAATCATGCTGAGCAGCAACATCAGGATCAATCTGAGCAGCATCAGGAATGGAGTTAGCTGAATCTGAAACAGCTGGAACAGCATGACAAGCCTTACTTCTACGCTCTCTATGGAAAGCAACACCTTCTTGATCAAACGACTGATGCGAATGATCGCTTTCAGAAGCAACAGATATCATGAATCAACTTAGTTCGACGTTCAGCAGTAGCAGATTCATCTGTGTTTGTCTCATTTGTAGCAGCAGAACCGTCAGAACTATCAGCTTCACCGTCATCATCTCCATCATCAGAACCATCAGACTCATCACTTGAATCATCATCAGAAGCAAAAACATTCTCAGAACTTTCTGAGTCACCAGAATCAGAATCTTCATCAATATCATCCACAAACATATCATTCTCAAGACGAGATCGATAGTTTGGATTAATCAAGTGACCAAAAAGTGGTGGATCATGAAGACCACCACATTACGTGTATTTGCTTCAAGATCAGCAAAAAGACGCGAAGGCCAAGCATGAAGAACGTAGCGAGGACCTTGGTCATACACTAAGTTAGGACAAAAGTGTCTAACTATGGCCATAACAACCGAGGATACAAAAGAAATCTCTTCCTCCCCCTAGCATTAAGCTGATCAAGAAACTCCTGATAAAAGTATCTTGAGAAAGGATAAGGTCGATTATATACTAATGCAACCATCTGCGACGCAATCTGAGCAGACAGTTGATCAAAACCAGCCTTGCGATTGCTCAAACACACGAGCAGTGCATATGCCAGATATCTCCATCTTCCCGGAAAACCACTCTTATCAAAAGGAAGTTTGACCTGGCCGACAAATCCCATTCTCTGAAAACATCGAAGAAGAAGTTCAAACTCATAAGTCATCTCTACGTCTTCCTCTTCTTCTACCTCTGGTTCTGCACCTAAATGCAAAATAGTACGAAGCGATGCCGCGTTGAAATCAAATGTGATTTCTCCAACAGTAGCACGGATAAAACTATGTCCTTCAACCATAACTTCATGAGCAGTTGACCAAAAAGAATCGATATACTGCCTAACAAGTCTAGGCGAATCACAAAAAGCAAAAAATAATCTCGAGCGAGCAATGTAATCAAACATTTCATGAAAATGTTCGCTATTATGTTGATCTGGATCAAGATTCAGTGCAAGATTATGTTTCTTCACAAACTGACGAGGAGCGAGAGCCATTTCTGCAAAACAAATCACAATATCGAAACAAATATAAATAAGCACGGTAAATGAATTGCAGACTGAAAGACCTAATCAATAATTTCGTAAAGTAAAAGTGCACAAAATTATTCGTTAAGTATACAGAAAAGAAGATGGAATCTAAATTCGTAAGCTATAACGGAACGAAGATAAATCCTAAATTCGTAAGAACTAATCTAAAATTTTCACCTAACGAAGTCTAAATTCGTAAGGTCTAAACTGGACATGCAAGTTCGTAAGTTATAACTTATATTCTAAGTTCGTAACTTATAAACGAAATCTAAGTTCGTTTGGACAGAAACTAAGTTCGTAAGCATTGCTAAGAAACTAAGTTTGTTAAGCCTTGCTAAGTTCGTTCCTTATCAACTAAATTATAAGTTCGTAAGGCATAATTGAAAGTTAACTTCGTTTCTACCCAATTTAACTTCGTTCGAACTAAAAGCTAAGTTCATGTTCACAAATCTAAATTCGTTTGAACTAATGTCTAAGTTCGTTTGCACAAGTCTAACTTCGTTTGGATAAACCAGTTAATGATTTCAAGAATATATATATATATAATCAAAACGAATCAAATCGAAGATACATAGAAAACCTAGATCATTTTCGTGGATGAAAATAAGATCAAACACTTACTTAGATCATAGTTTGCAAAACAAATCAAGAAAACGAAGTAGATAGAGAGAAAAGAAAAGAGTTTGGGTTTTAGGGTTTTGCTTGAAAATAAGAGTAATTTTCGTTTTTGTGAAAAAGAAACGAAGAAAAACCCTTTATATAGTGAAATAAAAATGGGCTATCTATGGGTCGGCTAAACTCCACGAACGAAGTTATCCAAACGAAGATAGCCTTCGTTTGGACAAATAATTTCTAACTATCAGAACGAAGATAACAGTTATCTTCGTAAGAACAAATCAAAGTCAGAAAATATTCCAGATTTCAGCTAAGTTTCTGAAAATTTTTCAGATTTTCATCAAAGCGATCTTCCAAAACACGACCCTTCATCGCAATCTGTACATAGCAAAAACTCGTTAGAAAGCAACCTGTTCATGCCTTGTACTAAAACGTGCTTATCACCCAAATTCATAATCATAATGTAAGTATATAACTGAACATTATAATCTTGAATGAAAACCCATGGTTTAAACACTAACCATCAACAAACCTGAAAATAATCAATTTATATATGAACCTCATTACCAATGACGATTATGACACCGAGAACTTCCTTTGATCATGGATATGTGTGACGGCAAACCATCTTGAAACACTTAAGTCCCATACTAGATGCCGTCTACAAAACTAACAAACAATGAACAATCCAACAAAAATTCACTGAAGAACTTAGTAAAGTTTCCAAAAGTATGTCATAAATCACAGCATGAAATTCAAAGAAACTAATATCAAATTTGATTTTTTTCATTAAATACATGAATCATAAAGTAAATAACTACTCCAAAAGCAAGTTCATGTATTCATCCTTCACATGCTCAAATCTGCATCACAAATATTATCACTACACACCAAGGATCTTATCGTCATGATATCATCCGTGTAAATAACAATGTAGTAACAGAAATCAGCACTCCAACTTTATCTTCTTAACCTGAACACTGCACACTTACTACAGAACTCATTAACGCATTGAGAACAAAACAGTATAATGCAGAAAATTCAAGCTACAAACACACTCAATCAGGGTTAACAAATATGAAATAACTAAAAATCTAACAAAAGATCAAGGGAGGTCATTTCTTGTCAAACCCTAAAATGTCACCAAGTTATTAATCAAATACTTAACTTGTTACAAAATAACTTTGACATTTCACATAACACTTGAAAGATCATTTTCTAAACTTAAACAAATTAATGTCCATATTAGAAAATCTTCTTTGTAAACAAACCACACAACCTCATTAAAAATTCTCATGAAGGAATTCAGCAAAACATATACTCAGAATTTGAATAGGATCTCTCGTGCAATAAGAACTTATAAAAAATACAATTTTGACTCAATAAAAAGAAAATAACTCAGAATAAAAATTGCAGAATAATAAACTAATCTAAATTCTAATTAACTTGACTTTATACATTATTCACATTATGCTTGATTACTGCTGATTAGATCAGTTTAGCATGTTACATAAGCCTGCGGATGAGAAATAATTCTCTTATTATAAGTTATGAACAGTGACCCAACAGCGATTACCGGTATGTTTGTCCTCTTAAACAATCGGTACTTCCAGTCTCCTTTTAGTTATGACACTTTCGACATACCCTGGCCAAGGACAGTCACCATGTAACCCGAGTAGCCTAATATGCCATTGAATAGTTTGCGAACTTATGTAACCCACATTCAGATATACTTCCGTAATCGATACAAGCACTAAGATAACAAATATTCAATGTATTCAAAAACATCCTTACCAAATCATGAGACACTTTATAGATAACTGAATTTAATTACTTTGTGATTTCACTTATTTGCTTCTGCATTTCATGATTTATAAGGAACCCGTGATTTTCTATGAGATCCGTGTAGCGAACTTTCTGACAACCTATCCCAAGTTGGAAGCTTTAGGTAGGCTAGGTATACAAAGATACCCCGAGGACATACTTGTCCGAATCTCAAAGACCAATTAGCCCCATAATTTGCATTCATTTGATTTGCATAACAACATCACATTTACTTTCATGCTCATGATTGGTAGAGGTTCTTTCCTATACATTGAACAAATCTTATAGTAATGCTAGATCTTTCAAAAAATTTAAGGACTAGATCAATTCATTACTGAAAAGCAAGCAATCTCAGCCATATATCTGAATATGTTTCCCACAAGAACATTGTATAATTTAAGTTCAGATTGAAGGAAACCTTGGTACTTTGTGCCTACCGATATATTCCAAATTGTAATCACTGAACTAAGCAGTTATATTACGATTAAGCAAGCTTAAAAGCTAAAGTATCGTCACTTCTTTTCATTTAGCGCAGTAACCTTACTTTATTCATATTTTTTGGATTTTCGATTTTTCAATATTTTTGTATTTTTCTGACACTAGATATATACAAACTTATACTAAGACAACTCTTTTTGTATTTTTATGACTCTATCTATGTACGACTTACACTACAAAGACACGAAAAATACATTTAAGTTCTTTGAGAGAAACTACTCGGCATTCTTCATACCATTGAGTTGATATAACAACTCAAGACGAGGTCCATCAAAAGCTTTAGTGTATAGATCAGCAAGATTATCATCAGTAATAACCTTTTCTAAATGAATAAGCTTTTTCTCAAAACAGTCACGTATGAAATGATACTTTATATCTATGTGCTTGGTGACTTTAAAGTTTTTGGATTCTTGGTAATATCTATGGCAGACTTATTATCAATACAAATAGGAGTATTGGAGATATTCATACCATAATCGCGCAATTGTTGATGTATCCAAAGCACCTGAGAATAGCAATATCCAGCAGCAATGTACTCTGCTTCACAGGAAGACTGTGCAACAGATGTCTGCTTTTTGCACTGCCACGATATAATTCTCCCCCCTAAAAGCTGACATCCACCTGACGTTGATTTCCTATCCGAATTGTCACCACCATAATCCGAATCAGTATAAGCTACGAAGTCAAAGGAACCATACATGGGATACCAAAGACCTAGACGAGGCTTGGCTTTCACATAACGAGGAATCCTTTTCGCAGCTTTCAAGTGTGACTCTTTCGGATTAGCCTGATATCTAGGACACATAGAAACAACAAAGGTAATATCTGGACGTGAGGCTGTCAGATACATCAAGGATCCAATGATAGCCCGATATTGAGTGGCATCGACGTATGGATCATTAGGCTTTATGATTAGTCTTAATGGGAGTAACAACATCCTTAGCATCAGACATTCGAAACCTAGTAAGAAGATCTTTGACATACTTGGTCTGATGTATAAAGAAGCCATCCTTCAGTTGATTCACCTGTAGTCCAAGGAAGAAGGTTAATTCCCCCATAGCACTCATCTCAAACTTAGCCTTCATGCTCTGTTCAAATTCCTTGCACATATTGTCATCAGATGAACCAAAAATGATGTCATCGACGTAAACCTGTACAAGCAAGTAGTCCTTCCCTTTCCATTTAATAAACAACGTGTTGTCTATAGAACCTCTGGTAAAACCACTTTCCTTCAAAAGAGTTGACAATTTTTCATACCACGATCGAGGAGCCTGATGTAAACCATATAAAGCCTTATCGAGACGATATACTTTATTAGGAAAGTCTGGATCCTCAAACCCGGCAGGTTGTTCTACATACACTTCTTCTTTAATGTCTCCATACAAAAAGGCACTCTTTACATCAAGCTGATACACCTTAATACCTTTATAACTAGCATATGCCAGAAATAATCGAATAGCTTCAAGTCTAGCTACAGGTGCAAATGTCTCATCGTAATCAAAGCCTTCTTGTTGCTCAAATCCTCTAACCACCAAGCGAGCCTTATTGCGAGTGACTACACCTCTGTCATCTCGTTTACAACGAAAAACCCAACGCGTTGTTAAAGGAGATTCACCCGGAGGTAGGTCAACTAACTTCCATACTTCAAGCTTTCGAAACTGAGCCAATTCTTCTTGCATCGCCTCAACCCATGACGGTTCCTTAAGAGCCATTCCAACATTTTTAGGCTCAACCTGAGAGATAAAGCAATAATACAAGTACCAAGTAATTGCCCCAGTACCCTTAACTTCAGCAAACATACACGACAGTTTCTTAGATTGATTCCTCGTGCAAACAGAGGCAGAAGCATCACCAATGATTTGCTCGACTGGATGATCCTTGTTGACCCTAGTTTGAGGAACCTTATCGACTGAAAGATCATCTCCCAATTTGTCTGCACATGTTGCTCTGGAGTTTTATAATCTGGAGTTTTAGGCTCCTCCTGATTTTCACCTTCCGTGTCATCAGTATCATAGAAAGGAGAATCAGGTAGAGGTATATGCAAGGGATCAGTAGGAACTATAGGAGCAGGCTCTAAGGTAGAATTCGCTACTTTTGTCCCACTAGATTCTCCAGATTCAGAAGTAGGCTCAACTATTGGTGAGGAAACAGAGAAGAACCAGAAACCGGTCCTCCATCCAGAGGATCATGGAGAGTAACTACATCCTCCACAGTCGGAACACCTGCAAAAGAAACAGGACCACGAAAAGAAGTGAAGACACCATCATAATCAAAATTATTAGCAGGACCAATATGTACAGCAGGTTTATGACTGACAATTACGACATTTGTACCAAGATCTACTTTGCCAGTCTTCTGATTATACACACGCCTAATCGGTGTACTTGGTACATAACCCAAAAAGAAACCCTCCTCATATTTAGGTTCAAATTTCCCTTGAGGAAGAGTTTTAAGAAAAGTGCAAGGAACACCGAAAGGCTCAACATTCTGCAAATTGGGCTTTTTGTTGTGCAAAAGTTCATAACTAGTTTTCTTAAACCGTTTAACTGTCAAAACCCGATTCAGAATGTGACAAGCTGTATTCACTGCCTCTCCCTAGAAAGTAATAGGAAGCCCTGAATCAGCAAGCATCGTCCTGGCTGTCTCAATCAATGTCCTGTTCTTCCGTTCAGCCACGCCATTCTGTTGTGGCTCATATGGTGCACTGTACTGATGTTGAATTCCTTTGGTCAAGCAAAATACAGTAATAGTATTATTCTTGAACTCAGTACCATTGTCACTCCTGATTCTCTTAACTTTGACTCCATGGACATTTTCAACTTGCTTAATAAAATCCATAAATCGTTCTGCGGTCTCATCCTTGGTCTTCAGAAAGAATACCCATGAGTACCTCGAGTAATCATCAGTGATCACCAAACAGTAAGACATCCCTCCAATGCTTCTTTTGTTCACAAGACCAAAGAGATCCATATGAAGTAATTCGAATGGTTTGGAAATAGTGTTGAGTACTTTTGATTTATGCGGATTCTTATGTTGCTTTCCTTTCAAACACGGTACACACTTATCTTCCATCCCAAACTTCTTAACTGGCACACCGTCAACTAACCCAAGACTAATAAGTTCATTCATCTTCCGAAAGTTGATATGTCCCATTCTACGATGCCATAGGAGAGATTCAGACTCATTTGCCTTGCTCAACAAACAAAGGGGCTCCTTTGGATTATCAACACCTAAAAGTAAGCCATAGATGTCTCTCTTCCTAGGAGCTCTGAGCATTATCCACTCTTCTGGAATAATGAAACCCGGCTTCAAGATGTATGCCTCCTTTTCTGTGAAATGAATATTGTTGCCCTTATCACAGATCTGTGAGACACTCATTAGATTGTGAGTAAGTTGTTCCACATAGTTAACTTTTTCTAGAGTAAGTTGTCCGTTGACGACATCTCCTTGACCGGTGATGTTGCCGCCCTTGGATCCAGCAAAACTAACATACGACCCATTTATACCAGTATAATTGGACAAGAGCTTCTTGTCCCCTGTCATGTGCCTGGAGCATCCACTGTCAAGGTACCACAAATGAATTGGTTTCCTAGGAACTCCCTGCACATAAAATGAGAAAAATTAGTTTTCATTGGGGACCCAAACCTTCATAGGTTTGGGTCGTCCCTTCTCATCCTTGAGAATCAGTTCAGTCCAATATCCATTGCTAGAAGCCGTGGTTGTGACTTGATTCTCAACTTGTCTTCTCACTGGAGAAGACTTCTGACCTCTCGTCGGAGAAGGTCTTGGGGAATGAGAGCCAAAAGAAGGTCTAACACTTGAGTGAATTCTGTCATAAAATGAATTACGACTTGGAGGTGTTTGTGACCGACTCGAACTCCCACTAGGGGTAGTGAATCTTGGTTCCTTAGGGGATGAACCTTTTGGTGGAGATTCACGTCGGTGAGGTATAGTAAACGGTTTTGTAGAAGATTGAACTTTAGTCTCATGAACCTGTTTATCATTACCCAACCCCCTTTTTCCTTCCGAGGTGGAAACCTTTGAAGGAGAACCCGATCTCTGAGGTCGATTTGGACATACACTGTAAACATGACCTTTTTCATGACAAGCAAAGCAAGAGAGGACCTTAACCTTTTTCTTTGTATCTACCTTACTATGGGTACTTACAGATTCACTACTGTCCACTGACTTACTTGTTTTTCTAGAATCCTCATGGTCTCGTTTGATCGGTGATATTCTAGACTTACTTGGGGACTTCTTACGTGCAGGCATTAGTATATGCTTCAAACCTTAGTTGCTTCTACATTAACAACTAATTCATCTTCAGATTTGCTATCCCTAGACTATTTAGGTAAAGGAGTTTGACGCAACTGACTTAATCGCTTCATATCCTTAATATCAACATCCCAGACTTTATCAATCCTCTTAGGGTCAATAGATGCTAATGGAAATTCTAACTCAGTGTAGACCCTACTACTTTTCGAAGTGTAAAGTGAGTAATACTGTCTTTCTGACCATAAGAAGTGGACGAATCTAGGATGACACCTTTCAATTTCTCTTCCTTGGTAGGTTGAGAAGAAACTCCTTTAGACTCTGTTGTTTCCTCAGTCAAATTTGACTTAGGAGTTGAGTCTTTCGATTTACCATTATCAACACTAGGTTGAAGTAGGACTTCAGGAATATTGGGTTCTACAGGAGTATAGTTATTATTGAAAGGAGGAGGCATGCTATTATAAGAAACCTTAGCAGTGTCAGAACTCTTAGATGGAGAATTCTCAAACTTTTTCATATGCATTAAAAGCTCATCATGTCTAGCAGAATCAACCTTAGCTTGTAATTCCACTATTTCTATCCTAGCATCAGCAAGTTCTTTCTCAATTGTAGCACACTTTTTAGCTAACAATGCATAAGCTTCACCACCTACTCTTTCTACAGCCACAGCATGTTTAACTTTGTCTTTCATAGCACTAATGTCAGACTCTAAAGATCTAATCCTATCTTTAAGAATTTTTCTCTATCAGTGACAGTTAGATCCTTTTTAATCAACTTATCTCTTTCCTCATGAGCAGCATTGACAACAGATTCTAATTGCTTAATTTGTTCATTCTTTTGTTCAATTTCATCAAACATTCGATTAACAATTTTGCAAACATGAACAATAGTATGTAGAGAGTAAGATACCTGTTGATCTGCTTCTTTGCAGTCTGCCATGTAAGCAACAAAGTCATCCACACTCATGCCTGCTGGAATTTCATACTCCTTCATCTGCTCTTCAATTGTTTTTTCAACCTTTTCTGTAGCAGAATCGTCTTTGATCTTAGCAGCTTTCACCTCTCCAGAATCTTTCATATCATCAACCTCAACCTCTTCATCAGACTCAGAATCAGTATCATATACCTCAGCAGAAGATTCCATGTTCGAGCTTTGAACATTTTCATACAAATGCTCATCATTGTGGTAAACTGTGGTGTCCAAGAAATCATCAACAGAATCTACTATCTGGGCCATATCATCAACTATTTCAGCCAAATAAGCATTATTGGTCTCATCCTATGGAAGATTCCAAACATAAGAACCATCAGGTTGAGCAGCTACGATAGCCTTGTCATTGCCATTTCCAGTAGTATCATCAGTCAACAAGAGAGCTCTACTTGTATTCTAATTAAATGGACGATTACCACCTCTATCTTGACATGTAGGGGTAATATTGACATCTCTCTTTGGTCGTTGACATTCCTTGGCAAAATGTCCAAAGCCTGATAACACTTAACCTTTGACTTGTCGAAGCCCTGAGTACCCTCAATAAGCTTTCTACCTGTTCTTTGCATAAACCTTTGCACTCTCCTGGTGATCATCGCCAAATTCCATTTCAGATCCATTTCTTCAACATCATCTGGATCTATTTGGTCATAATCTTCATCAATGAGTGCTGGATCTGTGATCCTTCCTGCAACAAAAGCTTCATGTGCAGCACACATTGCGACAAATACATTCATCCATCCCTCAGCAGATTTCATATCCATGGGCATAGACTTGTAACCAGCAGAAGTAGATGAAATGTTACCAAACGTCATATTTCCAGGCTTTGCACTCTCATTAGACTTTCTAGCCTTGTAACCAGCATCAGAAGCCATGAAACCAGCAGAATCATCTCCATCCAAAACACAATTAGAACTCTCTTTCGTGCCAAAGTACCAACCCCAGAAAAGAATGCATTAACATCAGCTGTCGGATTTTTCATAGTGGCATGATAAAGAGATGGATCTTGTGTGAAGTTGTCTTGGAGATCCTTTGCCTTATCCTTCATTTCTCTGTTTCTTAATGTGGATATAACACCATCTATACGAAGAGATGCATAATCTGCTCTTTCTTGCAATCCATGACGAAACTCTTTATAAGCTTTCGGCAAACCATCCAGGAATCTATCCACTATCTCAGTAGGAGTGTACTTAAGATCGAAATAAGTTAACTCAGCAAGAAGATGTTGAAATCTCAATATAAGATCCTCAACTTGTTCGTTCTTGGTAGCATTAAAGCAATCAAATTGTTTATTAAGCATCTTAATTCTATTTTGCTTCAATAATGGATCACCTTCACAGTGAGCTTCAATAGCATCAAACAATTGCTTTGAAGTCTTGTACTCCTGTTTAGGAAACAGGTGCACTAATTCTTGAGGAATGCACATCCAAAGAGTAGAAAGAGCCTTAACTTCAATCGCATACATAGATTTTTCTTCTCCTTTTAACTCTCCTACCTTGTAATTAGTTGTAACACCGTTTACAGTAAGAGTTGGCCATTCATATCCTTCGGTGATCATTATCCACATGTTCAAATCTTCTCGTTGAATATAATCTTCAAATCGGCATCTCCACGCCAAGAAGTCAGCCAATGAAACTAACTTCGGTGGAGAATTAGTACGTCCAACGAGATGATCATGATAGACAAGAGAATTCAGGTATTGTGCAACAGCAGTGTTGGTTGAAGAGGAAGCCATTGTGTAAATTCGTTAGCTGCAACTTAACGAAAATAGGATTGCTACAGATCGCTCGATAGCTACAGGACGCTCTCGAGATCGTCTATTGTTATGTCGTGAGTGCGGAATCCTCACGAGATAACTAGTTTGATTAGTAATTGTGTATATCGCTAATTATCAAGTAAATAATCAGCCGTATGATGCTATATTCGTTTCTATAAGCTATAGAACGAACTTAGTGGTCTGGTGTATGTGTATGTCGACTGTGATTACCTCATTTTAGGGTATTCATTCGTATATATATGTTTCAGATCAAAACTGGGCTTGCTGGGCTTTGTTCTTACGAACTTAGTAGCCCAGCCCATGTAACGAAGTTAATCTTCGTTTGTACCAAACGAAGTTTATCTTCGTTTGCCTCTAACGAAGATATTCCTTATCTTCGTTAGATGTAATACTTGGTTATATTCCTAAGTGTTTCATCTTAAGGAATCCTAACACATATTATGTTTGTACTTGTATAACACACAACAAACATCATACATAACATATATATAACACCAAAACATGTAATCGATCATTACCAAAACATAAAGTCCATAATCTATCAATTACATATATATAGATACGACATAAAATAACATAATGTCTTAATCTAAAAGACAGATCAAATCTAAGTTGCTGTTGTCACATCAACGTGCATCAACAAATTTTTTGTACCATGTCGTTCTGTGGCATCTTGTGTTTCCGCCTTAGTCGGGTGTTACAGAAAAATGGTATCAAGAGCCAAGGTTATAGAGAATTTTTGCTATAACCTACGGATTTTCAAACGAGTCGAATATTTCTTAAACAATTGAGTTGATCATAAAGTATTCTTGTTTTACTTATGCATAGCCTGATCAACTATGCCTAATTAAAATTTAATATGGAATGATCGAAATGGTTGTTTAAGGAATATTCAAAATGAGTCTTTTGAAAATAAAGCTTTAAAACGATTCTTGGTGCAAAAGATACATAACCAAATTCAATGTTTGCATTACTTATTAGAACCCTTAGTTAATACCCCCACTTGGCTAGTATTACTTTGCCTATTTAGATATAATGCACAAGAGCTATGCACAAGTTAAATTCTAGTCATTTCGTCGATTATATATGGTTATGCGAGTCGTGAGTGTCGAGTTGATCGTTAGTATTTTTGTTATACGTCGGTTGTGAATGGTCATGTCGTTGCCCGGTCGTCAAGCTTGGGAGTCATCATCTTATGTTTTATGTAACTTATGTAGGAAACAACATGTCACAAAGAAGTGGAGCGTCAAGAACTCCCGGACACGCGGAAGACATATATGCATTCGTAGACATGGTACGAGAAAGGCAAGTAAGCGAGGAAACGGAGCCCACAATGGACTCCCAACAGCCCTCACAACAAGAGGAGTCGTCCGAACCAATGGAGGACCCGTCACACTATGATACTAGGAGCGTAGCCTCTAGCCAACGTGTTGTCTCTAGCCAACGTGTGGCCTCTAGCCCACCCGTGCGCCGTTCACCCTCACCTCCACCATCACCACCAGCTCCTAGGGCTCCTCCAAAAAGGCAAAATGTGGCAATTAATGTAAGCGATGGGCGATGTCTAGCCCATGACCCACACTTCCACCCGCGCCTCCCTCGCCACCATCCCTTTCATTTCGGCCCAAGACATGGAGAGAACCTCCCACGTCCCGTCTTTGGGGTGCCACTTCCACCTCCTATGGGAATGACACGGGAGGAGAGAGATCGAGTATGGGGCATCGCCAATGGCTTACGCGATACAAGGTTTCGGGTGAGGACACAAGAAGTGATGATGGAAAAGGCGTTGGGAATAATGCGCCAAACGAGAGATGAGACGGGGATGGCTATAGATGGAATACGCCGTATCAATGAAGTAATTTCATGATGGGATGCGTTGTTGCAGCCCTTTGCTCCGTTGTTGTGGCTCTTGTGTTTAGGAAATGACCCTAAGGATGTTTTGTTCATGAACTTATTAGGTAGACAATTATTTGTACTTTGTTATGATTTCCTTGAACTTGTTTGTGAATTGTGTGACTATGATCACATGTTTGTTGGCTTATGGCAATTTTGTAAACTAATATTGAATCATTGGAATGGAAGCTTGATGCCTTTTTGCTTTTATATGATGTGTTAATCTATATGTGTTATGGTTATACTTGTTACAAAGTGAAAGTTACAGCAGGAAATCAGTTCTGACCACTTTTGGTAGAACGGCCATATCTGGAGTTCTGTTTGGTCTTTTGACCTGATTCCAGTTGGAGGTGAAATCTAACTCTTGGGCTACATTTTATATTTATGAGTTTTTCCCAGTTCATCCATATTAAGTCACATTTTCGAGCTCCAAGTTCGTACACAGATTCTGGAAAAATCTGTCAAAAGGCCCAAAAACAAGATTGACATGTTTTAAGCTTACCCAACCATTTGTAATTCATAGTGATAAGTAGGTTGGGATTAAAGGAAGGAAAATGAATTTAGAAATATATATGTATACCTATGCATACAAACGTGGCCTTATTACGCTAAGTAACTTAAATGAACACGTGTGAGATCGAAAGTTGTGAGTCGGGTCTATGCCATATAATCCTATATACAAATGACTAAACTATGTTCTCCTTTGTAGAGACATGGCACCACGAAGGACCGTCGAAGAAACAAATGTTGAGGCTAGGCGTTAGGAGGAAGAGGCCAAAGGAGAACCGAGCTAGCCGACCTCATTTCTCAACAAATCAACTTCGTTATGCCGACCATTGCTACTCGAATTGCGGAGTGTGTAACCGCCACCCTTAACACGGCCCGAAGACAAGATGGAGGAGGTAATGTGAATGATCGAAATGCTTACAAGACATTCACTTCGTGCAACCCCAAAGAATTCTATGGGACGGAAGGTCCAGTTGGTTTGCTCTCATGGTTCCAGAGCATGGAGGCCATCCTGAACATCATTGATTGTGCACCGGCCGACCGTGTCAAGTTTGCTGCTAACAAGCTCCAAGGAAGGGCACTCGCTTGGTGGAACCTCCAAGTCACTACGAGGGGTCAAGCCGTGATGAATGCCTTGACTTGGGAGCAGCTCAAGGAAGAGATGAAGCGGGAGTATTGTCCTAGGCAGCCGTGCAAAAGTTGGAGATAGAATTCTAGAACCATGCTATGAAGGGAATGGAGTTAGAGACATATGCGATTCGTTTCCACGAGTTGTGTGTGTGGTGCCTGATATGGTGACTACTGAGGCTAAGAAAGTTGAGAGGTTTATTTACGGATTGGTACCGGAAGTAAGATTGATGGTCACGGCAGCAAACCCGCCACACTGGAAGGAGCAATAAGTTTGTCAACAAGATTAGTTAATGACTTGGTTAGGACAGGGAAATACTCGCGAGGCGAGTCAAGTTCAAGGCAAGGAGGAGGAATCCGATTGGGTGATCGTAAGGGGAATGGGCCTGATAAAAGGCAAAAGATTGTAAGGAATTATGGAATCACCGATGGTGCGGCACAAAGATGTAACCGATGTGGCAACAGGTGCGGCACAAAGATGTAACCGATGTGGCAACACCCATCAGGGGGAATGTAGGCAATGCTCGATTTGCCACTCATTTGGACACCTTGCTGCCACTTGCCGTAGAGGAACAAGAGTTGGAGGAAAACGGGGAACTTGTCATGAATGTGGAAGCACGGAGCATTGGAGGAATGCTTGTCCTAGGTTGGGACGAGCTCAAGGCAACCGAGGGAATGGAAATGGAAACCGTGGCAACTATAGGAACGTGGGCAATCGTGGGAACCAAGCAAACCGAGGCAATAATGGGAATCAAGTGAACCGAGGTAATGGAGGAAATCAAGCAAACAATGGGAATCAAGGAATCAATGCAAAATCAGAACCGTGGGAATCAAGGAGGTCAAGCTAGAGGACGCGTGTATGCAATGGGTGCGAATGAGGCACGTGATGACCCTAATGTCATCGTAGGTACGTTTCCGTTAAATAATGTCTATGCATCCATGTTGTCTGATTCTGGAGCCGAAAGAAGTTTTATTTCTTTTGAATTTAAGGAAATGATTGGTAAGAAACCTAGTGAGCTTGATGAAACTTACTATATCGAATATGCTAATGGAAACGAGTATAGGACTAAGGAAATTATTTTTGATTGTATGTTAACTTTAGACGAGAAAGATTATAGTATAGACTTGATTCCCATTGAGATAGGAAGTTTTGATGTGATAGTACGAATGGATTGGTTGTCTAAGATGCGTGCTGAAATACTTGCCACGAAAAGGTCATTAAAATTCCTTAGATAATGATGAAGTGCATATAATACAAGGCCATAGGGCGGGAGTCCAACCCAAGATAGTGTCATCTATGAATGTAAGGAAATATTTACGTAAAGAATATCACACATACTTGGCACAAGTAGTGGATAAGCAAGTAAAAGTAAGGACCCTCATAAGGTCATGGTGGTTAGGGACTTTCTAGATGTCTTCCCTGACGAACTACCTGGACTTCCACCCACAAGGCAGGGGAGTTTACGATTGATTTAGTTCCCGGCAGCCCCCGTAGCTAAAGCACCGTACAGGTTAGCGCCCTCCGAAATGCGAGAACTTTCTGAGCAATTGCAAGAATTGCTTGATAAAGGTTTAATCCAACCTAGTTCTTCGCCATGGGGTGCTCCAATTCTTTTGTCAAGAAGAAGGATGGATCTTTGAGGATGTGCATAGATTATAGGGAGTTGAATAAGCCGACAATCAAGAATAGGTATCCGCTGCCACGAATAGATGATTTGTTCGATCAACTTCAAGGAGCATCGCATTTCTCGAAAATCGATCTTAGATCCGGCTATCATCAGTTGAGGGTACGAGAAGAAGATGTACCTAAAATGGTTTTAGAACGCGCTATGGGCATTACGAGTTTCTGGTGATGCCATTGGTCTCACAAATGCGCCTGCTGTTTTCATGG
>NW_025215606.1:0-12685 GCF_010389155.1 Erigeron canadensis | reverse complement strand
ATTGTTATTCACCTTACTCCGCACCTGAACACGAGCGACTTCTGTAATATTACATGTGGTATCAGAGCAAACAACAATCTGTTGACGATCCAGAATAGATTCAATACAGATTCACTGAATTTTTGTTAAAATTCTTCTTCGTCGTGTTCAAAGAAATTTTGCCGCCATTTCTGTTCTTCAACAATTTACCTTCAATTTCTGTTCAATTTTCAGTTTTTGTTCACAAATACATTCCAAATCATATTTCAAAACATCCTGTTAAGTTTCAGAATCAAATTCAAAGTTTTGATTAAAAATCAAAATTTTAGAAAATTGATCAAAATTTGATTTTCACAATTAGTTGATTTGAGATATGGAATTATTTTAGGGATGTGCGCGATCATTTTCTGAGCATTTTAATGTTTGGATCACATCCTAATTCTCAAAACTAAGTGAGAATTGATCAATTTTGTATCAAAAACCGATTATTTTGTCTGTTCTGTTTGTATGTGCAGGTATACCAAAACGATCTCTGTTGGAGGAACCAAAACGATCTCTTTTAGATCGTTCTAGTTTTTGAGCCATTTTGAAGTTAAAACGATCTAATTTAGATCGTTCTAACTTTTGTGATTCAGTGTGAATTGTGTGTTGTGTGGATCGTGATTCTGAAGTTGTTGTGATTGGAATCACACACTTCCTTGGGTAACTGATCTCCTTGAGATTGGTTTTGCTCAAAAACTTCCAAATCATTGTGTTACTCTGCCCAAATTTTCAAAGTTTTCATACTTAGAAATTTTTCACCCAAAATTGTTAAAACGATTTAAAATTAGATCGTTCTAACTTTTCTTTACAATTCCTCAAAACGATTTCTTTTAGAACATTTCATTTTGTTTTCTTTCTTCTTTCTTCTTCATCACTTAGAAATTTTTTTCCAGATTCTAAAACGATCTAATTTAGATCGTTCTAGTTTCATTTTTTAAATACTTAGAAATTTTTTTAAAAATCTAAAACGATCTAAATTTTTAGTTTCATTTTCTAAATCAAGTTTTTTTTAAATTGTAATTCAATCATTTCAAATGACAACAATCAACATCAATTCAGACATTTCATCAAGAGAGGTACAAGTTTTTACTCAAACTGACTATTTGTCTCTTCAAACAACTGCTGATACTTTGACAATGCAAAATCTTACTTTGAAAACAAATTTGAATATAGCTAAACAAGAGTTTGATAAACTTAACGAATATTTTCTCAACTCTCAATAGCTCATGATGCTCTCAAAGTTAACTATGACTCTTTGAAAGAAATGCATTTGTCAAGTAACAGTTCTCAAGTTGTTTCACCCAATGCACATTTAACCAATAAATGTCAAGACCTTGAAAAGACTGTCCATTCACTCAAGCAAACCATTGAGACCTTACAGCTTGAGAAAACCAATGAATGGATAAGAGCAAATGCAAGACAAGCAGATGTTGAGTTTCTCACAAACAAAATGAAAGATATGAGACCAAATTGTGAAAAACATGAAAGACAGATTTCTGACTTAAACAGTTCTTGTTTTCTCAAAGGAGTTGAAATTGAAACTCTTCAAAAACAAGTTGAGGAATTGAAAGCAAATATTTTGTTCTACCAAGAGAAAATCTACAAAATAGAACAAAATCCCTTTTTGGATTTCACTGCTTATTACAATAAATCAAAGATTGATAAATTAGAACTTCTTTTTGGTTTAGGTTGTGAGAATCCAACACATTTAGAGAAAATTCAAAAGGAAGATCTTGGTGCTTTGTATGATGAAAAATTTCTTCGCCTTGGCATGATTCAAGAATTCATCAGACCATCTGAGGATGATTTTGAGTCAGATGATGTTGAAAGTCCAAAACCAACTCAAATAAACATTGATTATGTTGCTCTTAATGATACTTACAAGAAAACTCATAACAGATCAATTTATGAGTTAGAAGAAATAGACAACATTTCAGTGAAACAAAATGAGTCTCAACAAGTGTCTTCACAATCAATTTCTCACAGAGCTTATATTCCAACTACCATATTGGAAAAAGAAATTGAAAACCTAAAACAAAAAGTTGAGTCTCAACAAAAGGTCATTAAACATCTGAAAACTCAAGATTATTCCCTAAAGGTAAGTGAGACCACCCCTACCCATATGATGATTAATCATAATTCTGATGATTGCTCCACTCCATCCAATGGGAGTGAGAATTCTACAAAAGTGCTGCAGGATGAAAGCTTCTCTCAAGAAATTCAAGATATGTCCGAAACAATGTTATCTTCATTTTTCAGGATTGAAGAGAAAATTCAAGCTTTGAAGGCTAAACGTCTTGCTTCTGTGAAAAAGGTACTTTCTTTTGAAACCCCTGTGATCACACATAATGACAAAAGTAAAGTGATTTTAGAGCATAAAATTGAGATTCCTGAAAATCTTAAGGCTAAAGCAAAAGCATTGATTGAAAAGATGACTAACAAAACTGGTTCTCAACCAAAAAGTCAATCAAAAATTGAAAAAGAAGTTAAACAACTTTCTTTCAAAGAGCCTAAAGTTGAACCAAAGAAGGAATCTAAATCTAAGATTGCTCCAACTTCATTTTACTCACCCAAAAGTCAGCTTGCACCAACTGTCAAAGGTAAGAACACCATTAAGGTTCATGTTTCATCTGTTTCTAGAACCTCTGCTCTTAAAACTATCTCTAAAAATAGTACAATATCCAAGATGTCAAAAACTAATCAAGTTTTCCTCACAAAAGAAACATCTAAAGGTATAACTATTTATAGGGATAGTATGGTTGGTTCACTGTAAAAACTCCAAAGAAACAGAATCCCAAATCGTCAAACAATACCATGACCAATTTTTCTAACCCAAAAGGACCCATTCAACAGTGGGTACCAAAAACAACTTATTTTTTTTGTAGGTAATAAAGGTCTGTGTTACGTAATTCCACTTTGGAAGATATTCAACACATGATCCTGGAATGAGTTTCTGTTCAAAGAAACCATCTCAAATAAGTACTCATTACCAATACGCTAACTTGCCTCTGCATGTTTTGTAAAAATCCTCCATCTCCCTAATTTCATTCATTATCTGTCAAACATTGATGCTATGCTTACGTGTAATATGTTTTATATCATGCAATGTTTGAGGGGGAGAGAAAGGATAATTCATGAAGCGAGGGGAGTTTGTGTATTTGCACTATTTGATTAGAAACTCATTGTTATTTTAGAAAAACAAAATATAAAAATAGAAAATTTAAAACTCAGAAAAATACTTTTGTTTGTTATTTGTTTTGTTTGTTTATTATTGTTTTAGAATTCTGTTATTAGAAAAAGCCCAAAAACAAGACAAGCCCAATACCAATCAAGTCCATACCCGACCCAGATAACCAAACCCGATCCAGTCAGCCTGACCCGACCCATTTTTCTTTTCTTTCTCTTTAGGAGGGAAAAATCATTTTTTTTCTTTCTTATCTATTCACATTTACCCGTAATACTAACTCTCACACCCAAAAATCTCCATAAAACTTTTTGTTGTTGATCATCAAAAGAAGTTAAGGGTTTTGTTCCAAATCGTTCTGTGATCATTTCTTTCATAACATCATCAAATTTCAATCACATCCACAGGTACTATCTCGAATTGAATGTAGATTTCATTTTTTCGAATTTTCTTGAATTTCTCATTTCTGTTAGTACTTCTGTGTTGACTGTGTGAATTAGAAGCATGTTTAGGATATATATGTGTAAATGATTATTACATGTTTAAATGCTTTGTTTGATGTTTTTGAAAATTCAAAAACCCTTCCCCCCTGTTCTTGTGAAAGTATGAGCAGTGTGTGTTTTTAAAAAGGTTTGATGTGTTTCTGTTCAGATAAGTTGTGTAATGATAATGTTAATTTGGCTAAGGATGAATGTTATGCCATGCTCAAATTGCAGTTTGATCCATTGAATGTGAATTTAGATGTATGTTTGGCTAACTGAAAAGTGTTTGGCAAAAATATTTTATTTTAGAGTTGTTTGATTCTAAAACGATCTAAATTTAGATCGTTTTGATTTCTAAACGACTTGGAAGTAAAATAAGTTTACCATTAACCTTTTTGTTCATTTCATGTTATTTCTTTGTTAAACCCTTGAGACTTAGACCAAAACGATCTAATTTGGATCGTTCTTGGGTCTGAACGCTGTGTGGTTTGATAATGAGTTTGGAAATTCGATTGATGGGTAACTGAATTCTTATGAATTCGGTTCGCTCAAATCTGATACTTTAAGTGTAAGGAGAAATCATGAATGTGATTTCACTTTATATTTTTGAAGTGTTAGAAAATCCTTAAAAGAGAAGTGAAGTTTTCTCAAAATTTTTCCAAAACGATCTAATTTAGATCGTTTCATTTTTCTTCACTTCAAAAGTTTTTAACAAAACCTAAAACGATCTCTTTTAGATCGTTTTACCTTTTCTTTCCCATACTTAACATTTTTTCTCTCTCACATGAGAAACTTAAAACGATCTCTTTTAGATCGTTTTACTTCTTTTTTCCATACTTAAACTTTTCTCAAATAAAGGTTTAACACGATCTCTTTTAGATCGTTTCATCTTCAGTTTTCCATACTTCATTATTCTTTCTTTAAATCTTTCTAAACGATCTAAATTTAGATCGTTTCATTTCCTTTTAACTGAGTTTTACTCAGAACGATCTAAATTTAGATCATTCTGATTTTTATACTTAGAAATTTTTTTTCTTTTCAAATTTTTATTTACTTTTATTCTTGTGTGGTGTGACAAACTGTTTTGTATGATCATATAATTGTCATATATTTTGGAATACGAGGAATCGAACGCCTTTGTGTACTTCCTTATTATTCTCAAATATATCATACTTATATGATTATATCTTATTTTCAAAGTTATATACATATCAAAGTATATAAGAGTACAAAGAATTGATCGCCTTTGTGAACTTCTTTGTAAACTTATATATGGAAAATATGTATTTAACTATTCTGTGTTTATTTTCTCATAACAAATGATTTATAAAGGATATACTGAGTTGATCGCCTTTGTGAACCTCTTTGTATCTTATATAAATTGTTTGTATGAACCTTGTTATTTGCTATTCAAATATTATTTTTCTGTGTGTGTTAAAAGTTTTATGTCTTAAAACAGAAAATTATAAAAATAATGGATCATCAAGAGGAGGTTAGACATGATGAAGAGATTGCCATTAATGAATCAATAGAAGAAATTCTTACAGCCGAAATTCCATCAATATGAGAAATAATCGATATCTGAATGATCCTTTCAATGCTCCCGGCTTTCCAATAATTTCAGCAATCTTCCACAATCATCCTCTTACTCATGCTCTCACAGTAGATGTTGATCTTGCTGAATCATATTTATTTGACATGTGGAGATCTATTATCTTTGTGCAACCACATGATCCATCTTCGTCAAGGACTAAAGCCAAAGTTAAATCTCCAGAACTTCGTAGACAAGGCCATTTTCAATTTGAACTTCATTCTGGAGAGAATACATATGACTTCGAATTCAAATTTAGATGATTTCAGAAGATATTTAAGGCTACCAGAAGCAAACTCAAATGGGAGAAATGATTATGATGTATTTGAGTCAAATGATGTGATGTTTGCTGCCTTGATATCACTTGGTTATGATGGTCCTTTGACAAAAACAACTGATTTCAAGCTGAAGAAGTTACCAAGAATTTGGTACTATGTGTTTTCTGTTCTCAGCAACTGTTTACATCCATATACAAGAGGAATGGATAACTTGACCCAGACAATGTTGTACATATTTTATGGGTTTGTGTTCAATCAGCACTACGACATTGCTCAACTTCTTTGGGATCAGCTGATAGTTGCAGTAAATGGAAAAATATCTGCTCCCAGAAGTATATTCCTTTCATAAGATTTCTCTCAGCAATTGTCCGAAGTATAATCAGGAACAAGAAGCATATTCCAAGGCTTCTTGAAACAGGGAAAGTTGTTACTCATCCTTTCAAGTTTGTTAGAGACTCTGGTATCCCTAACTATTCTTATCTGATTCCATCATTTTTACTTGATATGGTTCCCGATACTGATGATGCCAAGAAGGCATATCTGGACTGGATTAGAACAACTCTGGGACCGGAAAGCCTCCCGGTTCCTACCCAAGTTGTGCATAGGTTGCCAAGTGAGGGGTCTAAGAGGAAAAGAAAAGAGAGTGAGGGTGAATCCAGTTCAGGTAGGCCAAAGAGTAAGAAACAAAGAGGTGAAATGTTTGTGATAAAGTTAAGTAAGAAAGTGCATCAACAAAAGAAGAAGAAAGGAAGTTCTTTAAAGAAAAAACAATTGAAAAGAAAAACACCAGCTGAACCTTCTTCTCCTACATCTTCTGAGAATACTATCTCTGAGTCTGGGACTCCAAGACCTATCCGATCACCACCTCCTAAAACTTCAAATATCTGAAGATCACCATCACCAAGAACCCCCAGCAATGCCTCAATCACAATCAATTCCAACACAAATTCCTTCATCAACAATTTCTACAACTGTTTTCCTATCTCCTCCACCGACATACTTTCAAGGCTGCATGAAGTCCATTCCTGTTAATATCAAAAAGAAAACATTCAAAAGATCTCGCTTTGAGTATGATCGTTTTTCCCGAGCTGAACTAGAAGATGTAGCTGATTCTGATATTGATTCATCTGATAATGAAGCCAATCAATTTGCTGATGATGTAATGGACATCCCGGAGGAACAACGTGGAAATGAGGGAGGAGTCGAAAATGTTAGAGAGGATGAGAGGTCCGGGCTAGGTATAAGGCATAAAGAAAACGTTGGCCTTCCATTAGACCAAACCACATATACTCGCCGGGTTCGACCTAGGATAGAAGACAAGAGCTCCCAACTCTTGCACGGTCAAACCTCCACTAGCCATTCGGAAGTCTCTCTACAGACTGACGTCTCATTTCTGCATGGGCAAAATCCACGTAATCCATCCCAGTCTCCTTCAGAGTCTGTGGATGTTGAAGATAAAAAGACATCTGCCCCTCTCTTGACTTTCGTTTCTGCACGTTTGTCTAGTACCCCTAGGACACTTACACCGATTGTTGTACCATTTGCACATCTCGGTGATGCTGTCGGAACAAACATAGAGAGCTCGGCTTTAGTGCCCTCTCAAGGATTGTTTGGAAGTCCTTCCATTGCTAACATTATGCCAGCTTTGAACGAAGGCACCCGTGTAGCTGAATTGGCTCAGCGACAGTTTGAACTCTCTCGAGCTTGAGCAGTTGCTGCGGCTATTCGTGCTTTCGGTTTAACGGTTGATCTAAGTGACACCGGTGTTATGTTTGTCCACTTTCCAAAGGATTCTGGTTGTGAAGCCGAATCATCAACTGTTGTTCAAACTCTTGAACCAACAGGAAATCCTGTGACAGTCATGATGTCGTCAGGTCACTCAGTAGAACCACTTGGAACTACTGATGTGCCAGCTTCTGTTACTCCTGATACTTCGATTTCTGAATCTCCAGCTGTTGTAACATTATCTCCGATTGTTCGTAATCTTGTGACTCATTTGGTTGAAGGGATTGAACAAGAACAAGAAAGTGTATTACGTGCTTCAAGATATACTATTACTGGTAAACTTCCCATGGCTCAAACCAGTTCTTCACCACGTAGATTGCTTACTGGTGGTACACTTAGAATTGGTTCATCTGTTGTTACTCCAATCTCAACACCTACTACACCTCATATTTCAACTGTTACAATTGTTATTCCTTTGTCGTCTCAACCAATCATATCAACACCACCGATTACTCAATCATCTCCAATTCCATCACCAACACCCCCAGAAATTCCAGCTTCATCAACATGAATATCTACCACAACTATTCCGATTCAAAAATCATTTCCTGATCCTGATTCTCCTGATTATTCTTCAAGTTCTTCATCTTCGTCGGAATCTAATCTTAGTGATACTTATTTGAATGACTATACTGCTAGTAGGCTTCATGAAAGTGGTATATCCACTGATACTCTCATTATGGCAGTACTTCGTCGATTAAGATCTGAAGAGCCTAATCTGAACCCACCAAAGAAAGCTATCTATCATTCAATTCTTTCATATCTACATTTCTTGGATACTGATACTACTCATAAGGCTGAAACTGAAGCTCTTCGAAAGAGAATAATTGAGCTTGAACAACAATGTCGACCGGCCACTATCTTAAGGAGTCGGGATGATCAAAATCCGGATGATCAACCCGAGGGGAGAATATTCAAGATAGTGGAGAAGGTCATAATACAACACAAGAAGCAAGTGTTCAAGATACAACAGAAGGAAATCAAGACCAAAGTCAAAGTGTGGATATTCCTTCATCATCTCAAGCTCATCAAGTTCATAATTCTAATTCAGATGATCTGCCTCCGCTTGTTAAATACATCTCTCACTATTACTCAACTACATCAAGTTCTGATCAATCAAGTGATCCTGATCCGTTTCAACCAGGGAATAGGACTGATGATGATAGTGATTCTAATTCAGATGATTCTAATGATGCTCCACCAAGACCAGCTATGTCTCAAGAACAATTTGAGAAAGATATCTTTGAAGAGATTGTCTATGATTTGAGGGATACAAATAATCTTGACACTCCAAGAGAGCTTAGCATGGGTATTAGACATCCAAGAATCACTCGAGACAAAATCTGGCAAATCAATGAAGGGTATTTTTATGAGAATTATGCACAAATGCTAGATTTGAATGTCAGACCTGAAGAGTTAGTATGCAGGGCAAGATACATTGAAAAAAGAGCCTTCCCAATTTACTGCTCATCTGAGGAAAGACTCAACATGACCTTGAATAGGTTGAGAGCATTCTTTCTTTTCAGACATCAAAATCAAAGGGATGCATACTTAGAAATGATGAATGCTGAAAGCACAGTAAGAAGTGAAGAGTGGTATAATCAGTTCCAGAGTCCAATTACAAGTGTGTTGACATTGATTGCTCCTATCAAGTATCAGAACCAAAGACTTGTCCGATTTAGAGTTCAAAGAGCTGATGGTCACATTTATGTTGTTCATGAAGAATCTTTCCAATACTTGCCAATCTCTGACATCCTCTTTCTCTACAACCAGTATGCTCATTTGATTACAAAGACTCCAGATCAACTCCTTGCTTATGAAGCTCTGAAGAGTCACATTCAGGCTTTAATCAGATATTATGAGTTTAATGATTTCCAAATTGGTCTAGAAAAAAACAAGAAGAATCAATCTCATAAGACCAAATCAGAGAGCAGGAGGTTATGAGTTGAATTCTTATCAGATTGGAGATCCAATAGAAGAATTGGATGGATTTCTTTTCATTAACAGCTTCAGAGGAAAAATCTTTGTCCGTGCATCTGATTTTCCCAAGTATTCAGATGGTACTTTGAAATATTGCTTATTCTTTCTCAGAGCCATACATGATAATCCTGATCCTAGTGAAAACGAAAACATCTAGATTCAAATAGAAAGACGCATAATAAGGATTCAAGAAACAATTGATATGCGTCAAAGAGTTAGAGATCTTATTGCTGTCAGAACTATTAGACCAAGAGATGGAATTATTCATACTGAGACAGGTTCATGGGTTCTTTGGAATCCAATTCATGAACGAGGTCCTCATAATATTCCTCCAGTTAACTTTCAAGATAATATCAGATTGCCCGATGAACGTCCAGAAGGTGCTAACTGGCATTTCATTCCTAAGAGGTATTGGAATGACTCTTGGAATAGTTACAAGAAAAGAGCTTTTTGGAATTCTATAAAAGATAAGCCATCTACATCAAAAGCAGCTCAAGATTACAAGAAAAGAAAGAACAAGAAAAGACGAGCTGAGAAAAGAAGGAGGAGGAACAGGAGGAACTGATAAAAGACCACCAAGCACTAAGGGGGAGAATGTTAGAAATTCAAAATAGTGCTTAGTTGTATTTCCTTATCTTTGTTATTTTGTATATGTAATATAAGGTTGAGGGGGAGCTTATGTATTTACTTAGAGTATAAATACCCCTCAAGCCTTAACTTTTTGTAACCTTTAGTCACATTGTGCTAATAATATTTCCAAGCTTTCCACAGACACTGATCATCTCTCTCAATACACACACTAACACACACATCCACCATTGTTATTCACCTTACTTCCGCACCTGAACACGAGCGATTTCTGTAATATTACAGAAAGTTCGAGAAGAAAGGTGATGAAGGTTACTTTGTTGGTTATTCCAAGACATCGATTGCCTACCGAATCTACAATCGCCGAACAAATACGATTCAAGAAACAATGAATGTTTGGTTTGATGAGATGTCGGGCATGATCTTTGAGCAAGAAAGTTTGCTACCAACAAGTAATGATCCAAGTGCTTCAAGTACTTCATCAAGAACTTCTACTTTAGCATCTAACTTCAAGAAGTTTCCGGCTCCAACAAGTGATGAGTTAGATATTCTTTTTAAAGAATTCTACAATGCTAAACCGATTCATGATGAAGAACCTCAAGTCATCGTTGAACTAGTTTCAAACAATGATCCAGTTCCTGACAACCATCATGAATCATCATCAAGTTCTTCTGAGCAAAATGTTACTTCTTCAAGTAGTAGTTCTTCATCCTCTTCTAATGATTCTTCTTCTCAATCCTCTCTTGAAAATTCTTCTCCAGTGAATGTTCAAGAACAGCCTACCCAATTTAATCAGACTACCAATCCGATAAACACTCCAAATGTATATGTGCCTCTTGACTTCGATCATCCATCTTACGAGGAAGCTGTTCTACCGAGCTATGATTCCATCTCTCAGCAAAACTCTGGTTTTAATGATGATGATGTTGATGTCAATCAACAAGATCCTCTTCCTCATGATCGCAAATGGTCACGTATGCAAAAAGATCATCCTACAGATCAAATCATTGGAGATCTACAAGCCGGAGTAACTACTCGTACTTCAGTGAATGAGTGTCTGGTTGCACTTTCTCTTAGCAACATTGAACCCAAAACTGTTTCTGAAGCTCTTCGAGATCCAGAATGGGTTAAAGCTATGCAAGACGAACTCGCTCAGTTTGAAAGACTGAAAGTATGGAGATTAGTTCCAAATCCAAGGAAAAATGAACCTATTGGCACAAAATGGATTTTCAAGAACAAGAAGGATGAGAATGGAGTGGTAGTAACGAACAAGGCTCGATTAGTTGCAAAGGGTTATTGCCAACAACCTGGTGATGATTTCGACGAAACTTTTGCTCCAGTTACAAGAATGGAAGCCATTCGAATTTTCTTAGCTTATGCTGCATTCAGAAACTTCACTGTGTTTCAAATGGATGTGAAGACAGCTTTCTTGAATGGTGATCTCAAAGAAGAAGTTTATGTTGAACAACCAGAAGGTTTTGTTGATCCCAAAAGACGAAACCATGTCTACAGGTTAGACAAGGCTCTCTACGGCCTTAAGCAAGCACCCCGAGCATGGTATGATTCCTTATCTACTTTCTTGATTAGAGGTGGCTTTACCAAAGGCACAATTGACCCTACCCTATTCATTCGCAAACAAGGTAAGCATGTTCTTCTTGTCCAAATATATGTTGATGACATTATCTTTCGGTCAACCAGTCAAACATTTTGCCGAAATTTTCATTTCTAATGGTTAATCATTTTGAAATGAGCATGATTGGGGAAATGAACTACTTTTTGGGTTTTCAAATCAAACAACTACGAAATGGTATTTTCATATCACAAGGTAAGTATATTCATGAAATGTTGAAAAAGTTTGATATGACTACTTGTTCTTCAATTTCAACTCCAATGGCTGCTCGTACAAGTATTAATGCTGATAAAATGGGAAACCATTTGACCAAAAGAGATATAGAAGTATGATTGTTCATTGTTGTATCTTACAGCATCTCGCCCAGATATAATGTTTGCAACATGTATGTGTGCTAGGTATCAAGCTGCTCCAACTGATTTACATTTTCAAGCTGTGAAACGAATATTTCGTTATCTGAAGGGTACACCCAATTTAGGTCTCTGGTATCCAAGGGATACTCGATTCAATTAATTGCCTATCAGATGCAGATCATGCAGGTTGTAAGCTTGATCGCAAAAGCACTTCTGGTACTTACAATTTTTGGGTGATAAAATTGTGAGTTGGTCTTCCAAGAAACAAAACTGTGTGTCACTATCAACAGCTGAAGCTGAATATGTGGCTGCAGCTAGTTGTTGTGCTCAAGTGTTATGGATGAAGACTCAGCTTACTATTTATGGTCTGAAATATGATCATATTCCCATATATTGGACTCTCAAAGTGTCATTGCTATTGCAGTCAACTCAGTAAACCACTCTCGATCAAAGCATATAGATGTGAGATATCATTTTCTCAAAGATCATATTGAGAAAGTTGACATCGAACTCTACTTTGTGGGAACTGACTACCAACTTGCAGATTTGTTCACTAAACCATTGGATGAGAAAAGGTTTAACTTTCTTATCTCTAAGCGTAGCATGTTAAATCTTGAACCTTAACTTATTTTGTTCTTGATACATTCTTGAAAAACAAAATACAAAATTTGAAAAGACAAAAATCAAATACAAAAATATAAAATTTTGAAACATAACAAAAAGATTTCTTTATTTTTTTCCATTTATTATTTCAAAGTGGTTTACATATTCTGTATGTAACCCGTGCTAAACG
>NW_025215605.1:0-39966 GCF_010389155.1 Erigeron canadensis | reverse complement strand
TTTTCGCCTTGGCATGATTCAAGAATTCATCAGACCATCTGAGGATGATTTTGAGTCAGATGATGTGAAAGTCCAAAACCAACTCAAATAAACATTGATTATGTTGCTCTTAATGATACTTACAAGAAAACTCATAACAGATCAATTTATGAGTTAGAAGAAATAGACAACATTTCAGTGAAACAAAATGAGTCTCAACAAGTGTCTTCACAATCAATTTCTCACAGAGCTTATATTCCAACTACCATATTGGAAAAAGAAATTGAAAACCTAAACAAAAAGTTGAGTCTCAACAAAAGGTCATAAACATCTGAAAACTCAAGATTATTCCTAAGGTAAGTGAGACCACCCTACCCATATGATGATTAATCATAATTCTGATGATTGCTCCACTCCATCCAATGGGAGTGAGAATTCTACAAAAGTGCTGCAGGATGAAAGCTTCTCTCAAGAAATTCAAGATATGTCCGAAACAATGTTATCTTCATTTTTCAGGATTGAAGAGAAAATTCAAGCTTTGAAGGCTAAACGTCTTGCTTCTGTGAAAAGGTACTTTCTTTTGAAACCCCTGTGATCACACATAATGACAAAAGTAAAGTGATTTTAGAGCATAAAATTGAGATTCCTGAAAATCTTAAGGCTAAAGCAAAAGCATTGATTGAAAAGATGACTACAAAACTGGTTCTCAACCAAAAAGTCAATCAAAAATTGAAAAAGAAGTTAACAACTTTCTTTCAAAGAGCCTAAAGTTGAACCAAAGAAGGAATCTAAATCTAAGATTGCTCCAACTTCATTTTACTCACCCAAAAGTCAGCTTGCACCAACTGTCAAAGGTAAGAACACCATTAAGGTTCATGTTCATCTGTTTCTAGAACCTCTGCTCTTAAAACTATCTCTAAAATAGTACAATATCCAAGATGTCAAAAACTAATCAAGTTTTCCTCACAAAAGAAACATCTAAAGGTATAACTATTTATAGGGATTAGTATGGTTGGTTCACTGTAAAAACTCCAAAGAAACAGAATCCCAAATCGTCAAACAATACCATGACCAATTTTTCTAACCCAAAGGACCCATTCAACAGTGGGTACCAAAACAACTTAATTTTTTTTGTAGGTAATAAAGGTCTGTGTTACGTAATTCCACTTTGGAAGATATTCAACACATGATCCTGGAATGAGTTTCTGTTCAAAGAAACCATCTCAAATAAGTACTCATTACCAATACGCTAACTTGCCTCTGCATGTTTTGTAAAAATCCTCCATCTCCCTAATTTCATTCATTATCTGTCAAACATTGATGCTATGCTTACGTGTAATATGTTTTATATCATGCAATGTTTGAGGGGGAGAGAAAGGATAATTCATGAAGCGAGGGGGAGTTTGTGTATTTGCACTATTTGATTAGAAACTCATTGTTATTTTAGAAAAACAAAATATAAAATAGAAAATTTAAAACTCAGAAAAATACTTTTGTTTGTTATTGTTTTGTTTGTTTATTGTTTTAGAATTCTGTTATTAGAAAAAGCCCAAAACAAGACAAGCCCAATACCAATCAAGTCCATACCCGACCCAGATAACCAAACCCGATCCAGTCAGCCTGACCCGACCCATTTTTCTTTTTCTTTCTCTTTAAGGAGGGAAAAATCATTTTTTTTCTTTCTTATCTATTCACATTTACCCGTAATACTAACTCTCACACCCAAAAATCTCCATAAAACTTTTTGTTGTTGATCATCAAAAGAAGTTAAGGGTTTTGTTCCAAATCGTTCTGTGATCATTTCTTTTCATAACATCATCAAATTTCAATCACATCCACAGGTACTATCTCGAATTGAATGTAGATTTCATTTTTCGAATTTTCTTGAATTTCTCATTTCTGTTAGTACTTCTGTGTTGACTGTGTGAATTAGAAGCATGTTTAGGATATTATATGTGTAAATGATTATTACATGTTTAAATGCTTTGTTTGATGTTTTTGAAAATTCAAAAACCCTTCCCCCTGTTCTTGTGAAAGTATGAGCAGTGTGTTTTTAAAAAGTTTGATGTGTTTCTGTTCAGATAAGTTGTGTAATGATAATGTTAATTTGGCTAAGGATGAATGTTATGCCATGCTCAAATTGCAGTTTGATCCATTGAATGTGAATTTAGATGTATGTTTGGCTAACTGAAAAGTGTTTGGCAAAAATATTTTATTTTAGAGTTGTTTGATTCTAAAACGATCTAAATTTAGATCGTTTTGATTTCTAAACGACTTGGAAGTAAAATAAGTTTACCATTAACCTTTTTTGTTCATTTCATGTTATTTCTTTGTTAAACCCTTGAGACTTAGACCAAAACGATCTAATTTGGATCGTTCTTGGGTCTGAACGCTGTGTGGTTTGATAATGAGTTTGGAAATTCGATTGATGGGTAACTGAATTCTTATGAATTCGGTTCGCTCAAATCTGATACTTTTAAGTGTAAGGAGAAATCATGAATGTGATTTCACTTTATATTTTTGAAGTGTTAGAAAATCCTTAAAAGAGAAGTGAAGTTTTTCTCAAAATTTTTCCAAAACGATCTAATTTAGATCGTTTCATTTTTCTTCACTTCAAAAGTTTTTAACAAAACCTAAAACGATCTCTTTTAGATCGTTTTACCTTTTCTTTCCCATACTTAACATTTTTTCTCTCTCACATGAGAAACTTAAAACGATCTCTTTTAGATCGTTTTACTTCTTTTTCCATACTTAAACTTTTTCTCAAATAAAGGTTTAACACGATCTCTTTTAGATCGTTTCATCTTCAGTTTTCCATACTTCATTATTCTTTCTTTAAATCTTTCTAAACGATCTAAATTTAGATCGTTTCATTTCCTTTTAACTGAGTTTTACTCAGAACGATCTAATTTAGATCATTCTGATTTTTATACTTAGAAATTTTTTTTCTTTCAAATTTTTATTTTACTTTTATTCTTGTGTGGTGTGACAAACTGTTTTGTATGATCATATAATTGTCATATATTTTGGAATACGAGGAATCGAACGCCTTTGTGTACTTCCTTATTATTCTCAAATATATCATACTTATATGATTATATCTTATTTTCAAAGTTATATACATATCAAAGTATATAAGAGTACAAAGAATTGATCGCCTTTGTGAACTTCTTTGTAAACTTATATATGGAAAATATGTATTTAACTATTCTGTGTTTATTTTCTCATAACAAATGATTTATAAAGGATATACTGAGTTGATCGCCTTTGTGAACCTCTTTGTATCTTATATAAATTGTTTGTATGAACCTTGTTATTTGCTATTCAAATATTATTTTTCTGTGTGTGTTAAAAGTTTTTATGTCTTAAAACAGAAAATTATAAAAATAATGGATCATCAAGAGGAGGTTAGACATGATGAAGAGATTGCCATTAATGAATCAATAGAAGAAATTCTTACAGCCGAAAATTCCATCAATATGAGAAATAATCGATATCTGAATGATCCTTTCAATGCTCCCGGCTTTCCAATAATTTCAGCAATCTTCCACAATCATCCTCTTACTCATGCTCTCACAGTAGATGTTGATCTTGCTGAATCATATTTATTTGACATGTGGAGATCTATTATCTTTGTGCAACCACATGATCCATCTTCGTCAAGGACTAAAGCCAAAGTTAAATCTCCAGAACTTCGTAGACAAGGCCATTTTCAATTTGAACTTCATTCTGGAGAGAATACATATGACTTCGAATTCAAAATTTAGATGATTTCAGAAGATATTTAAGGCTACCAGAAGCAAACTCAAATGGGAGAAATGATTATGATGTATTTGAGTCAAATGATGTGATGTTTGCTGCCTTGATATCACTTGGTTATGATGGTCCTTTGACAAAAACAACTGATTTCAAGCTGAAGAAGTTACCAAGAATTTGGTACTATGTGTTTTCTGTTCTCAGCAACTGTTTACATCCATATACAAGAGGAATGGATAACTTGACCCAGACAATGTTGTACATATTTTATGGGTTTGTGTTCAATCAGCACTACGACATTGCTCAACTTCTTTGGGATCAGCTGATAGTTGCAGTAAATGGAAAAATATCTGCTCCCAAGAAGTATATTCCTTTCATAAGATTTCTCTCAGCAATTGTCCGAAGTATAATCAGGAACAAGAAGCATATTCCAAGGCTTCTTGAAACAGGGAAAGTTGTTACTCATCCTTTCAAGTTTGTTAGAGACTCTGGTATCCCTAACTATTCTTATCTGATTCCATCATTTTTACTTGATATGGTTCCCGATACTGATGATGCCAAGAAGGCATATCTGGACTGGATTAGAACAACTCTGGGACCGGAAAGCCTCCCGGTTCCTACCCAAGTTGTGCATAGGTTGCCAAGTGAGGGGTCTAAGAGGAAAAGAAAAGAGAGTGAGGGTGAATCCAGTTCAGGTAGGCCAAAGAGTAAGAAACAAAGAGGTGAAATGTTTGTGATAAAGTTAAGTAAGAAAGTGCATCAACAAAAGAAGAAGAAAGGAAGTTCTTTAAAGAAAAAACAATTGAAAAGAAAAACACCAGCTGAACCTTCTTCTCCTACATCTTCTGAGAATACTATCTCTGAGTCTGGGACTCCAAGACCTATCCGATCACCACCTCCTAAAACTTCAAATATCTGAAGATCACCATCACCAAGAACCCCCAGCAATGCCTCAATCACAATCAATTCCAACACAAATTCCTTCATCAACAATTTCTACAACTGTTTTCCTATCTCCTCCACCGACATACTTTCAAGGCTGCATGAAGTCCATTCCTGTTAATATCAAAAAGAAAACATTCAAAAGATCTCGCTTTGAGTATGATCGTTTTTCCCGAGCTGAACTAGAAGATGTAGCTGATTCTGATATTGATTCATCTGATAATGAAGCCAATCAATTTGCTGATGATGTAATGGACATCCCGGAGGAACAACGTGGAAATGAGGGAGGAGTCGAAAATGTTAGAGAGGATGAGAGGTCCGGGCTAGGTATAAGGCATAAAGAAAACGTTGGCCTTCCATTAGACCAAACCACATATACTCGCCGGGTTCGACCTAGGATAGAAGACAAGAGCTCCCAACTCTTGCACGGTCAAACCTCCACTAGCCATTCGGAAGTCTCTCTACAGACTGACGTCTCATTTCTGCATGGGCAAAATCCACGTAATCCATCCCAGTCTCCTTCAGAGTCTGTGGATGTTGAAGATAAAAAGACATCTGCCCCTCTCTTGACTTTCGTTTCTGCACGTTTGTCTAGTACCCCTAGGACACTTACACCGATTGTTGTACCATTTGCACATCTCGGTGATGCTGTCGGAACAAACATAGAGAGCTCGGCTTTAGTGCCCTCTCAAGGATTGTTTGGAAGTCCTTCCATTGCTAACATTATGCCAGCTTTGAACGAAGGCACCCGTGTAGCTGAATTGGCTCAGCGACAGTTTGAACTCTCTCGAGCTTGAGCAGTTGCTGCGGCTATTCGTGCTTTCGGTTTAACGGTTGATCTAAGTGACACCGGTGTTATGTTTGTCCACTTTCCAAAGGATTCTGGTTGTGAAGCCGAATCATCAACTGTTGTTCAAACTCTTGAACCAACAGGAAATCCTGTGACAGTCATGATGTCGTCAGGTCACTCAGTAGAACCACTTGGAACTACTGATGTGCCAGCTTCTGTTACTCCTGATACTTCGATTTCTGAATCTCCAGCTGTTGTAACATTATCTCCGATTGTTCGTAATCTTGTGACTCATTTGGTTGAAGGGATTGAACAAGAACAAGAAAGTGTATTACGTGCTTCAAGATATACTATTACTGGTAAACTTCCCATGGCTCAAACCAGTTCTTCACCACGTAGATTGCTTACTGGTGGTACACTTAGAATTGGTTCATCTGTTGTTACTCCAATCTCAACACCTACTACACCTCATATTTCAACTGTTACAATTGTTATTCCTTTGTCGTCTCAACCAATCATATCAACACCACCGATTACTCAATCATCTCCAATTCCATCACCAACACCCCCAGAAATTCCAGCTTCATCAACATGAATATCTACCACAACTATTCCGATTCAAAAATCATTTCCTGATCCTGATTCTCCTGATTATTCTTCAAGTTCTTCATCTTCGTCGGAATCTAATCTTAGTGATACTTATTTGAATGACTATACTGCTAGTAGGCTTCATGAAAGTGGTATATCCACTGATACTCTCATTATGGCAGTACTTCGTCGATTAAGATCTGAAGAGCCTAATCTGAACCCACCAAAGAAAGCTATCTATCATTCAATTCTTTCATATCTACATTTCTTGGATACTGATACTACTCATAAGGCTGAAACTGAAGCTCTTCGAAAGAGAATAATTGAGCTTGAACAACAATGTCGACCGGCCACTATCTTAAGGAGTCGGGATGATCAAAATCCGGATGATCAACCCGAGGGGGAGAATATTCAAGATAGTGGAGAAGGTCATAATACAACACAAGAAGCAAGTGTTCAAGATACAACAGAAGGAAATCAAGACCAAAGTCAAAGTGTGGATATTCCTTCATCATCTCAAGCTCATCAAGTTCATAATTCTAATTCAGATGATCTGCCTCCGCTTGTTAAATACATCTCTCACTATTACTCAACTACATCAAGTTCTGATCAATCAAGTGATCCTGATCCGTTTCAACCAGGGAATAGGACTGATGATGATAGTGATTCTAATTCAGATGATTCTAATGATGCTCCACCAAGACCAGCTATGTCTCAAGAACAATTTGAGAAAGATATCTTTGAAGAGATTGTCTATGATTTGAGGGATACAAATAATCTTGACACTCCAAGAGAGCTTAGCATGGGTATTAGACATCCAAGAATCACTCGAGACAAAATCTGGCAAATCAATGAAGGGTATTTTTATGAGAATTATGCACAAATGCTAGATTTGAATGTCAGACCTGAAGAGTTAGTATGCAGGGCAAGATACATTGAAAAAAGAGCCTTCCCATTTACTGCTCATCTGAGGAAAGACTCAACATGACCTTGAATAGGTTGAGAGCATTCTTTCTTTTCAGACATCAAAATCAAAGGGATGCATACTTAGAAATGATGAATGCTGAAAGCACAGTAAGAAGTGAAGAGTGGTATAATCAGTTCCAGAGTCCAATTACAAGTGTGTTGACATTGATTGCTCCTATCAAGTATCAGAACCAAAGACTTGTCCGATTTAGAGTTCAAAGAGCTGATGGTCACATTTATGTTGTTCATGAAGAATCTTTCCAATACTTGCCAATCTCTGACATCCTCTTTCTCTACAACCAGTATGCTCATTTGATTACAAAGACTCCAGATCAACTCCTTGCTTATGAAGCTCTGAAGAGTCACATTCAGGCTTTAATCAGATATTATGAGTTAATGATTTCCAAATTGGTCTAGAAAAAAACAAGAAGAATCAATCTCATAAGACCAAATCAGAGAGCAGGAGGTTATGAGTTGAATTCTTATCAGATTGGAGATCCAATAGAAGAATTGGATGGATTTCTTTTCATTAACAGCTTCAGAGGAAAAATCTTTGTCCGTGCATCTGATTTTCCCAAGTATTCAGATGGTACTTTGAAATATTGCTTATTCTTTCTCAGAGCCATACATGATAATCCTGATCCTAGTGAAAACGAAAACATCTAGATTCAAATAGAAAGACGCATAATAAGGATTCAAGAAACAATTGATATGCGTCAAAGAGTTAGAGATCTTATTGCTGTCAGAACTATTAGACCAAGAGATGGAATTATTCATACTGAGACAGGTTCATGGGTTCTTTGGAATCCAATTCATGAACGAGGTCCTCATAATATTCCTCCAGTTAACTTTCAAGATAATATCAGATTGCCCGATGAACGTCCAGAAGGTGCTAACTGGCATTTCATTCCTAAGAGGTATTGGAATGACTCTTGGAATAGTTACAAGAAAAGAGCTTTTTGGAATTCTATAAAAGATAAGCCATCTACATCAAAAGCAGCTCAAGATTACAAGAAAAGAAAGAACAAGAAAAGACGAGCTGAGAAAAGAAGGAGGAGGAACAGGAGGAACTGATAAAAGACCACCAAGCACTAAGGGGGAGAATGTTAGAAATTCAAAATAGTGCTTAGTTGTATTTCCTTATCTTTGTTATTTTGTATATGTAATATAAGGTTGAGGGGGAGCTTATGTATTTACTTAGAGTATAAATACCCCTCAAGCCTTAACTTTTTGTAACCTTTAGTCACATTGTGCTAATAATATTTCCAAGCTTTCCACAGACACTGATCATCTCTCTCAATACACACACTAACACACACACATCCACCATTGTTATTCACCTTACTTCCGCACCTGAACACGAGCGATTTCTGTAATATTACAGAAAGTTCGAGAAGAAAGGTGATGAAGGTTACTTTGTTGGTTATTCCAAGACATCGATTGCCTACCGAATCTACAATCGCCGAACAAATACGATTCAAGAAACAATGAATGTTTGGTTTGATGAGATGTCGGGCATGATCTTTGAGCAAGAAAGTTTGCTACCAACAAGTAATGATCCAAGTGCTTCAAGTACTTCATCAAGAACTTCTACTTTAGCATCTAACTTCAAGAAGTTTCCGGCTCCAACAAGTGATGAGTTAGATATTCTTTTTAAAGAATTCTACAATGCTAAACCGATTCATGATGAAGAACCTCAAGTCATCGTTGAACTAGTTTCAAACAATGATCCAGTTCCTGACAACCATCATGAATCATCATCAAGTTCTTCTGAGCAAAATGTTACTTCTTCAAGTAGTAGTTCTTCATCCTCTTCTAATGATTCTTCTTCTCAATCCTCTCTTGAAAATTCTTCTCCAGTGAATGTTCAAGAACAGCCTACCCAATTTAATCAGACTACCAATCCGATAAACACTCCAAATGTATATGTGCCTCTTGACTTCGATCATCCATCTTACGAGGAAGCTGTTCTACCGAGCTATGATTCCATCTCTCAGCAAAACTCTGGTTTTAATGATGATGATGTTGATGTCAATCAACAAGATCCTCTTCCTCATGATCGCAAATGGTCACGTATGCAAAAAGATCATCCTACAGATCAAATCATTGGAGATCTACAAGCCGGAGTAACTACTCGTACTTCAGTGAATGAGTGTCTGGTTGCACTTTCTCTTAGCAACATTGAACCCAAAACTGTTTCTGAAGCTCTTCGAGATCCAGAATGGGTTAAAGCTATGCAAGACGAACTCGCTCAGTTTGAAAGACTGAAAGTATGGAGATTAGTTCCAAATCCAAGGAAAAATGAACCTATTGGCACAAAATGGATTTTCAAGAACAAGAAGGATGAGAATGGAGTGGTAGTAACGAACAAGGCTCGATTAGTTGCAAAGGGTTATTGCCAACAACCTGGTGATGATTTCGACGAAACTTTTGCTCCAGTTACAAGAATGGAAGCCATTCGAATTTTCTTAGCTTATGCTGCATTCAGAAACTTCACTGTGTTTCAAATGGATGTGAAGACAGCTTTCTTGAATGGTGATCTCAAAGAAGAAGTTTATGTTGAACAACCAGAAGGTTTTGTTGATCCCAAAAGACGAAACCATGTCTACAGGTTAGACAAGGCTCTCTACGGCCTTAAGCAAGCACCCCGAGCATGGTATGATTCCTTATCTACTTTCTTGATTAGAGGTGGCTTTACCAAAGGCACAATTGACCCTACCCTATTCATTCGCAAACAAGGTAAGCATGTTCTTCTTGTCCAAATATATGTTGATGACATTATCTTTCGGTCAACCAGTCAAACATTTTGCCGAAATTTTTCATTTCTAATGGTTAATCATTTTGAAATGAGCATGATTGGGGAAATGAACTACTTTTTGGGTTTTCAAATCAAACAACTACGAAATGGTATTTTCATATCACAAGGTAAGTATATTCATGAAATGTTGAAAAAGTTTGATATGACTACTTGTTCTTCAATTTCAACTCCAATGGCTGCTCGTACAAGTATTAATGCTGATAAAAATGGGAAACCATTTGACCAAAAGAGATATAGAAGTATGATTGGTTCATTGTTGTATCTTACAGCATCTCGCCCAGATATAATGTTTGCAACATGTATGTGTGCTAGGTATCAAGCTGCTCCAACTGATTTACATTTTCAAGCTGTGAAACGAATATTTCGTTATCTGAAGGGTACACCCAATTTAGGTCTCTGGTATCCAAGGGATACTCGATTCAATTTAATTGCCTATTCAGATGCAGATCATGCAGGTTGTAAGCTTGATCGCAAAAGCACTTCTGGTACTTTACAATTTTTGGGTGATAAAATTGTGAGTTGGTCTTCCAAGAAACAAAACTGTGTGTCACTATCAACAGCTGAAGCTGAATATGTGGCTGCAGCTAGTTGTTGTGCTCAAGTGTTATGGATGAAGACTCAGCTTACTATTTATGGTCTGAAATATGATCATATTCCCATATATTGTGACTCTCAAAGTGTCATTGCTATTGCAGTCAACTCAGTAAACCACTCTCGATCAAAGCATATAGATGTGAGATATCATTTTCTCAAAGATCATATTGAGAAAGTTGACATCGAACTCTACTTTGTGGGAACTGACTACCAACTTGCAGATTTGTTCACTAAACCATTGGATGAGAAAAGGTTTAACTTTCTTATCTCTAAGCGTAGCATGTTAAATCTTGAACCTTAACTTATTTTGTTCTTGATACATTCTTGAAAAACAAAATACAAAATTTGAAAAGACAAAAATCAAATACAAAAATATAAAATTTTGAAACATAACAAAAAGATTTTCTTTATTTTTTTCCATTTATTTATTTCAAAGTGGTTTACATATTCTGTATGTAACCCGTGCTTAAACGATTTATTTATTTCAAAGTGGTTTACATATACTCTGTATGTAACCCGTGCTTAAACGATTTATTTATTTCAAAGTGGCTTACATATACTCTATATGTAACCCGTGCTTTAACGATTTATTTATTTCAAAATGGCTTATTCATACTCTGTGTATAACCCGTTCTTAAAAAGCTTTATTTGTTTTCAAAAGAATTATTTTTTTCAAAAATTTTGTTACTCTCAATTGTTGATATGAGAAGCAACGGATTGAACGCCTTTGTATACTCCCTAGTTGTCTCATCTTGAACAATTGATTGAGTTAAATTTGTGCTTAAATGTTTTATTTACATCCAACTTGTTGATGTAAGATGCGAAGGATTGAACGCCTTTGTGTACTCTCTAGTAGTCTTACTATGAACATTGTTGTTAACGCAAAACTTTGTGTTTCTTAAAAACTTGTTAACTTTTAGACTCTCAAAATTTTTTTCCATGTATATATCACAACAAAGATTTTATTCTTTTTGACTTCACAAAAACCAATTTTTGCTCTACCTGTTCTATGAAAAATTTTAAGATCTACCTTTGCATAGATTCAGGGGGAGTTTGTGATTTCAAAACTTCAAATGTGTTTCAAATCATTTTCTTACACACATTTGATGATTTTTAAATGATTCTCATTAATTGAAGTTCGGTGTTCACTTGAGAGATTCATTCACTCCATGAACTTCATCATTACCAATAAGTTCTAACCCCAGAGTATTCAATTCTTTCATTAGTTTGTAAAGGTATTTTGAGTGATGATGGTTTCGTGCAAATAGGATGGAGGGAGTAAAGTCGAAAAATGAGAGGTTATGGTGATATGTTGTGAGAAAAGGGTTAAAAGAAATGACACCCTTTCCTAAAACTCTCAAATCGCTGGGTACAACACATTTTTATCGGATGTCATTTGTTGATATCTTGATAAAGACTTCATGAACCCAATTAAGCGATGCACATCTTTACCGAACCACTCAAGTGTTTCTTAACAAATACTTGTTTCATTTCTCACGGAGATTTTTCACATTTCTATTGACTCTTCATTTGGAAGATGTTGATATTGAAAAAGGGAGACATTCTGCTCCAGTCCTCGACTTCATTTGATCACGTTGTGTCTAGAGCTATCTTGCTTGATCATTATTTTGATCCTTATTCATTTTTCTTAAGACACATTTGAGTCATATCTTTGAGATATTATTGTTGGAATTTTGGATGCCCAAGACACATATTAAATTGACGTGGCTAGTATGTGATGATCCAAGTCAGGTCATACCCAATAACAAGTTAGACAAACACTTATGATATGTATTTATATGATATGATCTTTAAATAAATATCAATACTTGAAGCATTTAGGAAATGGGTTTCTAAATAAATGCACTTGAGAAATATAAGTAAATTATATGGATAATTTATTTTGAGAAATATGTGAATGTGTTTATTTGGCAAAATAAACACTTATGTGTGTTATGTATAATACATAATATGTTACATAAGGTATATAACATGTTATAATACATTTATATATATTGTATAAAAGGAAAATGCAAGTGGATTTTGAGTTGGTGAGACCCATGTGGTCTCACCTTGAGGCCGGCCACCCCCACCCAAAATGCACATGCATTTGCTTGTTTTATATAACCCACTAGCTACATTGGAAACACACACTTAATACATGCACTTGCTATAGTGTTCTCTCAACTCTCAAGTGCAAAAACTCTCCCTTTTTCTCTCTTGATTTTCGGCACAAACAAGGCAAAAGGAGAAGGGTTTTTCAAGTCTAAATCCTAGCATATTTGGGTGTTTGTTGGAGGCTTGGGGTATACAAGCTTGAGGTACTTCTATCTTGAAGACTTGGCTTATTTAAGAACATCATCTTCTTCATATCAACCTTCTCATAAGCTTGGAAGAAGGTAGTCTTCTAAACACCCTATGGTTGTTATTTTGATTGTATGACATTCATATACATGGATCCTTATTGTTTGGGGTTTTCTTTTATAAGTTAAAATTTGGTTTTAACTATATCTAACATAATGAAAGGTTCATTTTTCCGCTGCGTTTTTCATGTTATAAGGATAATATGACTTTGATAAAACCCAAAAGACCCAACAATTATTGCATATCTATGTGATATAGCCGGAACATTTGTAGTGATATCTTAATTGATATTCCACAATGATCAAATGGAAATCCTACCAATGCTAACATATTTTCCCACATTGAACGTAGGTCTCATAATTACATTTATGTGATTATTGAGTGAACGAGAAGTCTATCAGTGACCTCAGATGTTTCCTAAAAAGTCTTTAAGGATAATAGATTGTGGTTATAGAACGCCTTAGGTGACACTGACCATGATCTCTATTCTTTGAAGCAATCTCGTAGTTGAAAAGCTACAAGCCGAACTATGTTTGAAAGTTGCTTTGTGCATAATTCAATGATACATAGGAAATCCAAAAAATGTCATACATTTCTTTCGGTCATTTCATTAATCCTTTTGATTTTTGAACATGTTAACGGATCATCCTTATCCGGTTTTTCCATTTCTCATCTCACAAAGACAAAAACCACCAATATCATACTATAACATTTGTATCAACAACTTCAACCTTACATTTTAGTTACCCTTAGGATTCTTTGGGTTAGGACTATTGAATTGGGTTGATGTGTTGCTGTTTGATACTTCTCCATGCAAGTCTAGTTTTAACTTGTGATATTTTCTTTTCGTATTCGATCAATCAATGTTTGCATAATGACATTGGTTTCCAACTTTATCATTATGAGGGGGAGAAAAAGATTATGATTGACTGAGAAAGAAAATCTTTGAGCTTGATTTGTGCAAACATGGAGTCAGTAAGAAGGTTGTAGTGAATGTATGGAGGTTACGGATAAAAGATAAGAGAGAATATTTTATGGGATTGATGGGAAAACTTGCAATTAATGAAATTTCAGTCAATTGAGCTCAAATTTTCAGAATTGAGTTCTTGACTTGAAAAAGGATAATTACAAAGATAAGGATATGATGTTCAAAGATGCTCCAAAATGCTTACACTCATGAATTAAGGGGGAGCATGATTAATTCAAGTCTTGTTCAAAAGTTTACTCTCCAAAGTGTTTAAGGCAAAATGACAAAGATCAAAGCTACAAAAGTTGAAAGATTGACTGGAAGATTCAAGACAAAGAAGTAAAACTTTGAAAGAGTCTTCATCAACACATTTCATTCAAGATCTTCAAAGTCATATAATAATACTTGATCAAGAAGCTTCAATGCATATATCAAGGGGGAGAGTTTAAGTTTTTGATACTTCATTCAAAGGAAACAAATTTTCATTCAAGAATCGAAGATTGAAGAACCAAAGCCAAATTTATACCTTCCGCACTTCAAAAGACAACTCTGATTCATGGTTCAACAATTTTCAAAGATTCTAAACTCATTCATTTTATTCTCTGTTCAAAAAGAACATTGAGAATTTCATCATGTTTTAACTTCAAGAAGTCCAAGACCAAGATTGATTCAAGTTCTCCAGAGACAGTGAGAAAGCTTTGAAGATTTGTTTTATCACACCAATTGTCTTCACCATCGGGCTCATCAACTTAATTCCTACAAGACAAAATAACACGTACTTCATTCATTACAATATATCACTAAGGGGGAGAATGTTAGAAATCCAATAATAGTGATAAATTGTAATTTAAGTTAGTGGATGTTATTGTTGTTAAGACATGGTGAAATGATTTCTAAGGTTGAGGGACTAGGAGTGTCAATTAGCTTAATTGTAGATTTAGACTATAAATACCCTCAACTCCTTAGAAATCATAAGTCTTTGATCCATTTTTTACATACAACTTAATCCAGATCGTTTCTTTCTCTCTCTCTCTAAAAAATCACACACACTAAACATACCAAGAACACACACACTTGAACCGCCATTGTTGAGATCGAATCAATAGCAGAAATCGTGTTATTACATCTCACAGTATCCGCTGTGATGGTACACTCAACTGTTCCATCCTTGAAAGAGAAGGAGATGGATGAACAGTCATCAGAGAGTTGTGCAATGTACCAGAATTCACACAAGTAGTCATGGTATAACTTGTGTGGATTGAGAGAAAAAGTCACACCGACAGGAGAATCCAGAAGGAAATGTTGGATTCTTCCAATGAGAGAATCGGCGGCATGAACCCCTTTCAAACTAGCCATGGGGTTACCAGGGTTTAATTTAATTAATTTTGCCTCAGGGGCACCATGTGCACGTTTGATTTGAGAAGATGGATTGTATGCAATAGTGAGCAGATTTATATCTTTGCTGCGAGAAGATTTGGGAGCCATTTGATTATAGATAAAGAAAGAAATTGAAATTTGGTAATTAGGGTTTTTGATAATAAGTAGAGAGAAGAGAAAGTAATTGTTGATGATTGGAATTGAATGAAGGAATGTGAAACGAAAGTAAATATGTGAAAGTAAATACATGGTATTTATAAGTTGGATTCACAATCCCAAAGAATAACCAAGAATATGTAATTATCAAAAATCAAAACTTTTAGATATTTTGTTGAAAATGAGTTTGAACTTTGAGCCAAAACATTCAATTCTTAGTGTCAGCATTAAATGCTACGACGGCTTGTATATACACTCACCCACTAACTTTTCACAATCCCAATAAAAGTGCATCTTTTTACAACATGGTAATGACACGTCATATGACAGTTGTAAGTGGGTTAAAACACTCGAGTATTATTACGTGTCACACAATTGACCAAGTATTCTTACCGTTATGAAAATCGGGTTAACCTCCAGTTTGAAGACGAGACCATAAATTTACACTGGAGGAACAGTCCAGTGCCAGTTTCAACTGGAGAACTCTCTAGTTGCAAAAGCAATTTTTAATAAGAGAAATATTTTGAGTCTTTTCCCCCTAAACATGATATCCATTTGATCAAGGACTGGTTTTTGAGTACATCAAGGTGTTCAATCTCCAACCAATCAAGGATCACTTGAACCATCCTCAACTGGAGGGCCTCACCAGTTTAATAAGGATTTAACATGCCCAGTTCGCTGATGAGATGTTTAAAAGTTTTCTCATCAAGAGGTTTTGTAAAAACATCAGCTAACTGTTTGTCAGTGGGAATGAAATGAATTTCAATATCTCCTTTCATAACATGGTCACGAATGAAATGATACCTAATGTCAATGTTTTTTGTTCTGGAGTGCATCACTGGGTTGTGAGAAATAGCAATTGCACTAGTGTTATCACAAAAGATTGGGGTCCTTGTGTATTTTTGACCATAATCTAGTAACTGGTTTTTGATCCAGAGAATCTGGGCACAGCAACTGGCTGCAGAAATGTACTCTGCTTCAGCAGTGGACATAGACACTGAGGTTTGCTTCTTGCAGGTCCAACTCACCAGTTTTCCTCCTAGGAAGTGACAACCACCAGTTGTAGACTTTCTATCTATCTTACACCCTGCATGATTTGAATCTGAATAACCCATTAGATCTAACCCCGAGCCTTTGGGATACCAAAGACCAAGGCTAGGGCACCCTTTTAGGTACCTAAAAATGCGCTTGACAGCGTGCAAATGTGATTCTTTTGGGTTAGCCTGAAATCTGGCACATAAACATGTTGCAAACATTATATCTGGTCGACTTGCAGTTAAATACATCAGTGAACCAACCATTCCACGATATTCTTTTTGGTCCACTGGTTTTCCATTTGGGTCAGAATCCAAATTCAAAGGTGCTGCTATGGGTGTGTTTTTCGATGGGATTAAATCAAATTTGTATTTTCTTAACAAATCTCTGACATATTTTTCTTGGTTAATAAAGATACCATCCAAGGTTTGTTTAATTTGTAGACCTAAGAAAAACATTAATTCTCCCATTAAACTCATTTCATACTCAGTAGACATGATTTTTGAAAATTTTTTACACATTGCATCATCAGTTGATCCAAATATAATGTCGTCAACATAAATTTGTACCAGTAAGATATTACCTTTTTCTTTCAAGATAAACAAGGTATTATCTATTGCACCTATTAGAAAACCATGTTTAAGAAGATGTATGGATAAAGTGTCATACCAGGCTCTGGGGCTTGTCTATGACCATACAATGCTTTGTTCAGTCTATATACCCACTGAGCATGCTTCTCATCAATGAAGCCTGGAGTCTGTTTAACATACACTTCTTCTTCCAATGTTCCATTTAGAAACACACTTTTGACATCCATCTAGTAGACTTTGAATTGCAGATGGGCTGCATAAGCCAAGAAAATTTGTATGGCTTCAAGTCTAGCAACTAGAGCAAAAGTCACATCAAAATCGACACCTTCTGCGTGACAATAACCCTTGGCAACCAATCTGGCTTTGTTTCTAACCACATTGCCATCTTCATCCATCTTGTTTCGGTAAACCCATCTTGTTCCAATAGGTTCCTTCTTCAACCCTAGTGGACAAGAAACAAGTTCCCACACATTGTTCCTCTCAAACTGGATAAGCTTTTCTTGCATTGCTTCTACCCAGCTTGGGTCTTCCATAGCCTTGTCAATCTTCTTTGGTTCAATTAGTGATAAGAAGGTGACGTTCAACCATTGTTCACTTGTGGCTCTTCTAGTCTGAACCCCACTACTTGGATCTCCAATTATCTGCTCAATTGGATGCACTTGTGTCCATTTAGTGTATTGACTAGGTTGGTGTACAACAATATCAGTGCACGTAACCTGACAAACCTCCACAGTTGTTGAAACTGGAGAAATATCAGTCCAGACTTATTTAACATGCTCATCAGAGTCAATGAGATCACGATTTGCATCGTGGAATTCTTCAGTTGAAGGCATATCTTGAACAACTGGAGAATTTTGAGTCTGAACTGGTTCTGATACTGGAGTGGCACGAACATCAGATCCAATCACCAGTTTTTGTGGTAAATTAAAACTGATGGAGGGATAGAATGAGGTGTCACTGGCGCTTTTCTTCTGTGCAACTGGTTCCAAGTCTTGGTGACTAGAAACATCTTCTGGTGTAGAAACTGATTGATGAACTTGATCAGATACACCAAAATCAACTGGGATTACTGGAGATAAATCAAGACTTGGTCGTTTATTGATTGCTTCATTTGATTCATCGAATGTGACATAAAGTGTCTCATGTACCTTTTGGAGTCTATAATTATAAACTCTATAGGCCTTTCTTATATCTGAATAACCCACAAAAACACCTTCGTCACCCTTTGCATCAAACTTTCCCAACTGACTGGAATCGTTAAGAATATAAACTGGACAACCAAATACATGGAAATAACCAATATTTGGTTTACGATTCCTGAGGACTTCATAGGCAGTCTTCCAATGTCTCTTGACATAAACTGACCGATTTTGGGTATGGCAAGCAGTTGCTACAGCTTCATCCCAAAAACTGGTTGGAAGACCTGATTCAGATAACATACTTCTTGCAGCTTCAATCAATGTGCGATTGTTTCTTTCAACCACACCATTTTGCTCTGGAGAATGAGCTGAAGAAAAGTTTTGAGAAATGTCAGTGTCATTGCAAAATGATTCCAATTCTTTTATTTATAAATTCTGTACCATTATCACTTTGCAACTGACACACTTTCTTGGTATACTTGAGCTCAAATCTTTTGATGAGAGAGATGATTTCACTAGGTGCATCACTTTTTAATCTGATGAATACCACCCAACAGTATCTGGTGTATTCAACAACTACAACTAAAGTGTATCTCTTACCAGCTTTAGTTTGAACATTCACTAGACCAAAGAGTTCCATATGTAACATGTGAAGAGGTTCAGTGATACTGAAGTTTTGCCTGGTCTTGAAACTGGCTCTTTTCTTCTTACTTATTTCACACCCTGGACATGGCTTTTCCTTTTTAAAAGAAATTAAAGGTATCCTATCCACCAGTTGCTTTCTTGATAAATTATTAATATTTTTGAAATTGAGGTGGGATAACCTTTTATGCCATAACCAGTTGGTGTTCTCATAAGCTTTTGCATATAAACAATGCTCTTTTGGAGCTGGTTCCATGTCCATAATGTACACATTTCCCTTTCTTGGAGCAATTATTACCACTTGCCAATCCTTGTTAAAAATGGTGCCTTGTGCAACATCGAACAGAACTCTGAAGCCATCATCACATAGTTGACTTACACTGATCAGGTTATATTTCAAACCATTTACAAATGCAACTTTAGTGAATTTGACTTGTCCATTGTTAAGCACACAATATCCTTCAGTTTTTCCACTACCATCATTACCAAAAGTCACTGTCGGTCCATCTTGAACAGTGAACTCTTCCAGCAGGGGCTTACATCCTGTCATAGTCCGTCCAGCTGCGCTGTCCAGATACCAGATATGCTTCTTTCGATCGCCCTGCCCACCCACAAAATCATTAGTTATTTTTGTGAACCCATCTTTTCTTGATGGGTTCACTGGACTTCACCTGAGAAGTCACAGTTGATTGTTGAAGGGTGGAACTAGAGGCTGAATCTGGAGCTTGTTCAGTTACTTCAGATCCATGAGTAAAAACAATTGGTACTTGGTATTTGTTTCCCTTTTTTTTCAGTTTTGGTTCCAGATGGAACCTTTTGTTTTTGTTTAGACTTGGAAAGGATTTTGACACTTAGCTTTTCAACTGAAGGAGAAGAGGCTCCTCCCAGATTTTTGATTCTGGCAGTACAACTCTGAACCTGCCTAGACAAAAGTTGGAGTTGACTGTCCAGTTTCAGCAAAATATCATTTTCAACAGACACCTGAACCATGGACATAGGTTCAGTTTGATTCTTGGTCTTAGGATTCTTGGGCTCCTTTTACTTTTAAGGTAAAGGCTTTTCACAATCAACCTTTTTAACTGGAGCTTTTGCCTGATTGGCTCCAGTTTTATCCTGATCAACAGGGGTGATTTAAACAGATTCAGTTTTGAAATTCTTAGGTTGATCATAAGGAGTTTCAACTTGAAGAGATGAAGGCAATGCATGGAGATCTGGTATGGTAGCTGCCATTTGAAGATCTCCTGATTTCCATGCATTCTTTTGGGCATCAATTGTTCTTGAAAAAGCATCATAATTTTTCTCAGATGCTTTAACCCAGGACTTAATAATATTTTTTTCTTTTTCAAGATCAGATTATAAACTTTGATTTTCAAGTTTTAAAGCTTCAACTTTCAAAACTGACTTTTTTAGAGCCAACTGGATACTCTGCAGGTCATTCAACTGGGTTTCACATTGTTTAATTCAGTTAAAATTATTTCCAGATACCTTCCACTATTAGTTCTTACAGTTTCAACAAACAATAAATCACCATTGAGTGATTCAGCAATGTCCAGTTTCAATTCAGGGTCATCCTGCTTACCATAATCACATACCTTTTTCAGAATGATGTCCACCCATCTTCCTGCAATAACATCATCTTTCACCAGATGTTGTTGTTGATCTTCTAGTGCCATAAAACACATATCCCTAATCTCTTCCTCATCATCTGATGAATCATCAGAGAGTTCCTACTTCACTTTCGTGTTTGCCATCATGCATTTGTTCTTTTCTTTTTCTTTTTCAAGGGACAAGAGGGCAATTTGTGCCTTAAGCTTCTTATATTTAGCTTTATATTTATCATCAGGGACATTATAAATTGGGATGAGGGGACCAGATTGATTGTTCATTTGACTAGATCTGCATTCCTTCAAAAAGTGACCTTTCATACCACACTTATAGCAAGTAAGATTGGCCTTGTCCAGAGAGTTGGAGCTGAAAGCATTGTTGGAACCATTAAACCGATTAGATTTATGCTTAAACCTATTAAAGGTCTTGGCAATCATGGCTACCAAATCATCATCGTCAGTTTCATCAGAACCAACACTGGTCTCAGTGGTCAAACCAGAGTTCAGTAAATTGCTTAACATCTCTTTCATAGAATGTAACTAGACATTCTTAGCAGAAATTAAAGCAGCACATGGTTGTCCAGTAAAACTGGTTACCTTAGAACTTTGGGCATGGTTTATGGCATCCTGTTCAGCCACCAGTCTTGCTGCATTGTTATCCTCAGTGAATTTAAAAGCTCCATAGAGAGATGCAAGAGTGTGACTGTGCAGGGTCTTACCTTGTCTTAGGACAAGGATCATATTTTCCCATTTAGATGGAAGAATATCACAGAATTTCTCAAGAAGGATGTCCTTGTCTTTTTCAATACCCAACCCTCTCAACTGATTAATAAGGATAGTAAATCTGGTATAAGTACCAGTTAGACTTTCATTAGGTAGAGCAAAGAAGGATTCATACTTCTTGTTTAAGGCAACTTTTCTAGTGACAATGGTGTCATCACCTCCTTCAAACTAAATGACCAATTCATCCCACATCGCCTTGGCATTGGGAAACAACACAAGTGTTGGAATAAAGTCTTCAGGGGCAGCAGCAAGGATCATGTTTTTCAGTCTGGTATCCAAGTCTACCAGTCTACGATCCTCATCTGACCAGTGGTCTTCTGGTTTTTCTCTAGAGCCTCTTCTTCCAGTTGGATCAAGAAGAGGACTTACCCCGAGAAACATGGGTATATAGGGTCCATCCTTAAGGATTTTTAACATATACCTCTCTATCCCACCAAAATGCAGCAGCATTCTGGCCTTCCATGTCCCAAATGTTTCACCATTCCCATCAAATTTGGGAACATGAGTATTTAAGTAATGGACATGACGTGGTTGGGGGTATTAGGAGGAGGTGGAGGAGGATTGGTATTAGCAGTTTGATTAACATTTTGATTAGGTACAGTATTGTTAACATTAATGTTTTCATCATGACCAGGACCATTCTCACCTTCTGTAGTAGACATCTTAGCAGATCTAGGCAATTATGTTAGCCTTCGGCTTTGATACCACTTATAAGTCCGAACTTAAGAGATGGTACTAACTGAAGACACCTTTATGTCAATTGTGAGATTTCTTTGCAATATAAACACTGAACTAGAGACAACCAGTTACAGTGATTGTATACCAAGTCCTTAGATAGATTACTTAGCAGGTGACAATAAGGAAAAGACAATGTAATAAGTAAATATAACAAAGTAAAAATGGTGAGACCAAGTTGTAATTTTCAAATGTATTTTATTTATTGATACAAAATAAAATACAAGGTTGTTGCGGAACCAAGATAATACATAAGTGTAAATATCCTACCAACCTATGAAATACAAACGATCTATACTTGGAAATTCTCTTTAACAATCGAAACACTTAAAGTTGTGAAGTGTTCCCTTTTACGATTGAGAGAATATTGCACAAGTACACCAAGAATATTGCAAAAGTCTGAATATGCAAAGTTATATTCTTGTTGTGCAAAGACCTCTATTTATAGACAAAGTTGGCATTGGGATTCCAACTTTTTCGTATAGATATGGTTAACAACATTTAAGGAAACTAGGTGAGTTCCTTTGAAATGCTTGATAAGGTAAGTCAAGATGTTACTTTATTCAACCTACTTTATGCACTTTTGTACTTTAATCATAGACAAATGATATTGTCTGTATAAAGCTGCATAAAGCAAAAAGGTCTTTCTCGTAAACAGTGTAAAGCATTGTAAAGGCTTTAGACTGTTACTCTCCAGTTTCAATCTGTGTGGAATGCCGACTGGTCTTCGCTGCCATTGTCATTCTCTATCTTCCATTTGTTGTCTTCGACGTCAATCGGAATGTCTTCAGTTCTGATCAGATCTCAACTGGAAGAAATCTTCAGTTACATTAACTATACGTTGCAACTAGACTTCAATATATTTCTGGACAAATCTTCTGGTCTCTAGATGCAATTGGAGACTAGCCAGTTTTAGTCGAAAATGGTCCTAACAGATCCAATAACAAGTTCAGAGGGTAGTTTGAAACTTATTGTAGGATAGAAAGGAAAACTACTGGGAGATTTTTCAGATAAAACAGGTTCCAGATCAGGATGACTGGAAACCTCTTTAGATGAATCTTTATTGTAGTTGATAGGATCTGATTCATAGAAGATAATTGGATTTTATGGGGGAGAATTAAGGGTTGGCTTTTTATTGATTGCATTGTTTGATTCATCAAATGTGATGTGGATTGACTCCTGGACTCTTTCCAGTCTCTTGTTATATACTCGGAAAGCTTTGCGAATGGCTGAATATCCTAAGAAATATCCTTCATCAGCTTTGGCATCAAATTTGCCTAGCTGACTGCAGTCTTTCAGGATGTAAACTGGACATCCAAAAACGTGAAAATAACCAATATTTGGTTTCTATTTCTTAATACTTCATAGGATGTCTTCTTGTGTCACCTCACAAACACTGATCGATTCTGGGTGTGGCAAGCGTATCAATTGCCTCAGCCCAGAAACTGGTAGTAAGACCAGATTCAGCAAACATACTTCTGGCAGCTTCTATCAGCGTTATGTTCTTTCTTTCTACCACTCCATTATGGCTCTGGAGTGCGTGCTGATGAGTAGTTCTGAGAGATGCCATTGTCAGTACAGAATTTCTCCAGAGTTGCATTCTGAAATTCTGTTCCATTGTCACTTCTTAACTGACACACTTTTCGCTTGTACTTGAGTTCAATCTGCTTGATAAGAGCGATGATTTCAGCAGTAGCTTCATTTTTAGGCTTTTGAATATTACCCAACAAAATCTGGAGTATTCAACAACAATCACCAGCGTATATCTCTTGCCAGCACGAGTCTAAACAGTCACTGAACCAAAGATATACATATGAAGCATATGAAGTGGTCCAGATATGCTAAAATTCTGCTTGGTTTTGAAACTGGCACGTTTCTGTTTCCCCATCTCACATCCTGGACATGGCCTTTCCTTTTTGAAGGAAACTGAAGGTATCCCATCTGCAAGTTGTTTTCTGGACAACTTGTTAATATTTTTGAAATTTAAATGGGATAACCTTTTATGCCATAACCAATTTGTGTCTTCATCAACCTTGGTATAGAAACACTGCTCTGAAGGAGAGCTTTCCATCCATTACGAACACATTCCCCTTTTTGAGAGCAATCAGTACTATCTTCCAGTCCTTATTGAATACAATGCCCTGAGAAACATTAAACAGAACCTGGTAGCCATCATCGCACAGTTGGCTCACACTGATCAGGTTATATTTCAAACCATTCACATAAGCCACCCGTCTGAATTTGACTTGTCCATTGTTCATGACACCATACCCCTCAGTTTTTCCACAACCATCATTTCTAAAAGTAATGGAGTGTCCATCAGAAACTGTGAACTCCTACAGCAGGGTCTTACATCCGGTCATTGTCCTACCAGCAGCACTGTCAAGATACCAAATATATTTCTTTCGATCGCCCTGCACATCCACCAGATTAATCTAGTTAGTTTTGGGAACCCATCGACTGATGGGTTCCTTGGATCCTGCCATGTGGATCCCTGGAGGTATCCGGTTGATAGTTTTGAAACCTTTTTCTTATGTTTTTCATTAGAAACAATGTTTTTCTCTTCTTTAGATGAGACCTAAGCCTTTCCAGATGACTGGACCTTAGGCTTAGGTATGACAACATTATTCTTTTTCTGAATCTGGGGTTCTTTAGAAGCAAATTGAGGCAAAGGTTTATTCTGCTTAACCTTTTTGACTGGAGCAGTCATCTAGGGTGCTTTAGTCTTGACCTCAGACAATTGAACTGGTGGAATAACGCTAGTTTTGGGGGTCTTGGGTTCATCATAAATGGTACTGGGTTTGACTTCTTCTGGTAAATGGTCAATTACTGGAATTAAAGCTGCAACATGGGTATTTCCATCTAAATAGGCACGTTTTAGAGATGGACATTAATTAACTCCAGCATCATATGGCTTTCTTGTTTCAAGCCAAGATTTAATTACCCGTTTTTCTTTTTCCAAAATTATTTCCAGGTCTTGTTTTTCCTGTACCAATTGTTCAGTGACCAAAACTTGTGCTTTAAAAGCCAGTTCGATATCTTGAAGTTCTTTTAACTTTGATTGTAAATTTGACAATTCAGAGAAATTTGTTTCAAAATTATTTGTCATTTCGGATCGAATTGTTTCAACAAAGATCAATACAGAGTTTAGAGCTTCAGCAGTGTCCAATTTTAATTCAGGATCAACCTCCTTATCATAATCAATTACCTTCTTGATGACAATGTCCACCCATCTTCCAAATGTGACATCTTCCTTTACCAGATGCTCTTCATCAGCCAGAGCCATATAACAACAATCTCTTTCCTCTTCTTCATCAACTGATGAGTCATCAGAGGGAACCCATTGTTCTTCAGCAATCATGCACTTATTATTATTATTATTGTTAATTTCATGTGACATGAGAGCAATCTGAGCCTTAAGCTTTTTGTATTTCAACTTGTAGCTATCATCAGGCTTTTGATAAGAAGCAGATGGACCAGACTGGGAGACAAACTGACTGGACTTCCACTCCTTCATGAAATGACCTTTCCTTCCACACTTAAGCATGTCAGATTGGCCTTGTCAATAGAGGAACTGGGTGCATGTTCTCTAGTGGGTCTATTGGCTCTTGCTTTAAAACGGTTGAACGTATTTACAATCATAGCCGACAGATCATCACTATCAGTTTCATCACAGTCTGGAGAGATATTATTAGTGACTCCAAAATCCATTAATTCAGACATCATCTTCTTCATAGAAAATACACTCTCGGAATACATTAGTGCTGCACATGGTGGTTCAGTATGACTAACCATAGGGGAACTACTGGAAGCATGATTAATAGCATCTTTTTCTGCCTCAATTCTCTAGGCTTGATTTTCTTCAGTGAATCTGAAGGCTCCATACAATGTTGACAAAGTATGGGAATGCAAGGTTTTGCCTTGCCTCAAGACCACAATCATGTGAGACCATTTTGATGGAAGAATATCACAAAATTTCTCCAGAAGTATATCCTTGTCTTTTTCTACTCCTAGTCCTCTTAACTGGTTTATGATGCTCATAAATCTACTGTAAGTACCAGTTAGAGATTCATTGGGGAGAGCAAAAAATGACTCATACTTCTTGTTCAGGGAGACTTTCCTTGTAACAATAGTGTCATCACCACCTTCATACTGGTTCACCAGTTCATCCCACATGCTTTTAGCATTGGGATAGAGAACTAGTGTGGGAATAAGATATTCTGGAACGGCCCTGCAGATCATATTTTTTAAAAATTCTGACCAGTGTTCCTCTCTCTTTTCCCTTCCAGATCTGGCTCCAAGAGGATCAAGAAGTGGATTGAGAGGGATTCTAGGAATATAGAGTCCTTCATTTAAAATTTTGATCATATTCCTCTCAATTCCAGTAACAAATAAAATCATCCTAGCTTTCCACGTCCCAAATTTGTCGCCATTCCCACTAAATATGGGAACAGGAGTGTTTGAGTAGTGCACATGCACGTGTGGAGAAGCAGGAGTTGGTAGAGGTGGTGGTGGGTTTGTGTTAATAGGAGGGGGTTCATTAGTTTCATTATTAATAGGAGGAGGTTCAACATTTAAAGGGTTTCCTTGTGTATTCTCTGGGTTGGCCATCAAGAAAAACAGATTTAGGAAAGTATATTAGCCTTCTGCTCTGATACCAATTGTAAAGTCCCTCACTCAATGGTTTAACCCACAAGTGTAGAATAACAAGTCAAGTATGCACTAGATTGGACTAGTATTGCTTTGAATATAAATGCAAGAATATAAATAAAGCAATAAAGACTTAAGCAATAAATAAAGTAAACAAATATGTAAATGGTGGAACACAAATGTAATTTTCAAGTGTATTTTATTTATTGATGTTAAATAAGATACAAGGTTGTTGCAGAACCTAGATATTACAAAAGTAAGTATCTAAACAACATATGAATTACAAGTGATCAAACTTGCCAAATAAACTTAAGATCGAAACACTTAAAGTTGTGAAGTATTCCTTGTAGCGATCGAGAGTATTTATGCAAGTTCACCAAATTTCAAAAGTGATTTGGACGAGGGAAATGACTTGGTATTTTTAGGCAAAAAGAATTAGTATTTAATTCTTTTTGCCGTACAAATAAGGTTTCATGCATTTAAGGAATATAATATTTATTCCTTAAAAACATTGGTTAAAGTACATGAATAAAGTCAATGTGATGTGATTTGTAATACTTTAACCAACCACCTTTACACGCGTGTAAGAACTTTTAACAAAAGACAAATGGATTGTCCGGATAAGAGCGTGCAAAGGCAAATAAGTCAATTCCTCGTAATCAGTGTTCAGACTTTTAAGGTCTAGAACACTAACAAGGACTCCAGTCAAGAGATCTGGTAAGACTGCCAGTGGGCCCCGCCATTCGTAAGTTTCTTTCTTTAGACTTCAGAGAAAAGATCTTGACTGGAGTGAAGTCCAGTGAACCAATCTGGTGGAATCCAGATTCCTGTATAAGTAAATGGTTCACTGGTCTTTTCATAATTTCTGGACAAATCTTCAAAGGACTCCAGTCTTCACGTTTGGAGCAAGTCCAATAAATCTGGACCTAACATAAGGGGCCTAGTTAACCGAGAAAGCCCATATAAGGTTGGTTCAAAATTGTTTACCTATAAGGCCTTAGCCAATGGCGAGTCCTTGGCTTCTTCGTTGGGCTTGTTGTCATTTCCTCCATTGGCAGCAAGTCGTCGACAGCTGCTTCGTTGGGCAACCTTCATTCGGTGGAAGGGGGAGGACGAGAGAGAGGAGCGGGGTGTGGGTCCGGGTTTGGAACAAAAACAAAAAAAAAGTTTTTTTTTTTAATTTGAACTAACAGTTGTTTTTTTTGTTTTTTCCCTTTATTCCTTTTTTATTTAAACATCCATTTCACCTTCATTTCTCATTTCACTTTCAATTTTCAAAAAGGGTAAATGGGGATGTCCCCGTTAACTTTTATATCACCCAAAAACATTACAAAAAAAGTAGTACGACTAATATATAGTACTAGTTCGTATATAGGACATGCCTTATATACGTTATCGAGAAAAACAAAAACAAATCAACTTTGAGACAAGCAACACTAGCCTATTCTAAACAAATGCTAGAAATAGGCATTTAAAAATAAACATATACAAAACTCAGCAGCCATCTTCTTACAAATAATCACCCCGAATCTTCCAAGCTTCAATTGTAGAAACAACTCGAGCAGTCTTTCTAAATTTCAGTCTCCATAATCTTGAGCGAACATATCTTTGATGAGATTGGATAAGACGTCAGGTGGTCTTGCATGATTAGCAAACATTCTGTTGTTTCTCTCCTGCCAGATGAAATATGCAGTCGCTGCAACTATTAGTCTTCCAACAACATGAGTTATAGAGCGTGATTTAGCATGTGTAACAAACTCATCTGTAATATCACCTTTAACTGCATCCCAAATCTGTGAAGAATATGAACACTCGAAGAACAGGTGAGTGTGTGAATCAAAATTAGCCTTGCACCAAGCAACACATCATATTCATATTCTTTCTTTGAGTAGTTGGCCATTGTAGGATTCGGTCCTGAGTGAGTAACTTCCCCCGCATAATAAGCCATAGGTTAAAGGCATGTCGTGGTATACATTGAGTAAACCATACAGCTTTGACCCAATCGACCGGTTGTTCTCGACTTCTAATTGTGTCCCACACCATAGAAGAAGAAAAAGGTTTATCTTCTTGTGCAATCTTCCATACTAGCTCATCTTGTTTATTTCCTGCAAAACTAAATTCGAAATGTTAGATAAAATGGGAAACTAATCGAGCCAATCAGATGGCCAAATCCATTCCCCATTCATGTGTAAATCTGCCACAGTTGCTTGAACTGATATTCCAGCCCTCCAGATGTCCTGCGGTTGAATTACATTAGATAACGGATCTATATCACTCCAATTGTCATACCAAGCTGATGTATTTTGCCCATCTCCCAGTTTTTTCCACATAAATTGTCGGATTAATGGCCTTAAAGATAAGATCTTCCTCCAGCTCAAACTATCCATAAGATCTTCCTCCAGCTCAAACTATCCATTGAACGAATAGGTATGTCCCAAAAACATCTTCTTCTAAGCTTAAAATCATAGATCCAATCAACCCAAAGTGACTTTCGATGAGAAACGATACTCCAGGCATGAGAAGTCTGTTAGGTCCAGATTTACTGGACTCGCTCCAGACGTAACTACTGGAGCCCTTTGAAAATTTGTCCAGAAATTATGTGAAAACCAGTGAACAACTTACTTGTATAGAAATCTGGATTCCACCAGATTTGTTCACTGGACTTTACTCCAGTCAAGATCTTTCCACTGAAGAACATTCTCAGTGAAGTCAAAGACTGAAGTCTGAAGAAAGAAGTCTGACAAATAGCGGAGCTCACTGGAAGACTTACCAGATCTCCTGACTGGAGTCCTTGTCAGTATTCTAGACCTTACAAGTCTGAACACTGATTACGAGGAATTGACTTTATACCTTTACATGCCTTTAACCGGACAATCCATTTGTCTTTTATTAAAAGCCTTACACGCATGTAAAGGTGGTTGGTTAATTAGAAGACAAGTCACTATCATGTGACTTTATTCTTGTACTTTAATCAATGCTTTTAAGGAATTAATGTAATTTCCTTAAATGCATGTAACCATATTTGTACGGCAAAAAGAATATTATATTTATTTTTTTTCCTATAAATACCAAGTCACTTCCTCGTCCAAAATATATACTTTTGCAATTTGGTGCCTTTGCTCAAATACTCTCGATCTAAACAGTCATACTTCACAACTTTAAGTATTTCAATCAAAGACTTTATTTAGCAAAGATTAGATCACTTGTAATTCATAGGTTGTTTAGATACTTACTTTGTAATATCTTGTTCCGAAACAACCTTGTATTTTATTTAACATCAATAAATAAAATACACTTGAAAATTACATTGTGTCTCACCATTTACTTATTTGCTTATCTTTATATTGCTTAAGTACGTATTACATTATATATATTCTTGCATTTATATTAATCGTAATACTAGTCCAATCTAGTGCTTACTTGACGTTTAATACTAGTCCTCTCTAGTGATTACTTGACTTGTTATTCTACACTTGTGGGTTAAACCATCGAGTGAGGGACTTTACAATTGGTATCAGAGCAGAAGGCTAACATACTTGCCTAGATCTGCATTCTCTCGATGGCCAACCCAGAGAATACACAAGGAAACCCTTTAAATACTGGACCTCCACCCATAAATGAATTTGAACAAACCAATGACCATGCTAACAATAATCCTCCGCCACCACCTCCTATTCCTGCTTCTCCACACGTGCATGTGCACTACTCGAATACTCCTGTTCCCAAATTCAGTGGGAATGGTGATGAATTTGGCACATGGAAGGCCAGGATGTTATTACATGTTACTGGTATTGAGAGGAATATGCTTAAAATTTTAAATGAAGGACCCTATATTCCTAGAAGTCCTCTCAATCCACTTCTTGATCCATCTGAAGCAAGATCTGGGAGGGAAAAGAGAGAGGAACATTGGTCTGAAGAGGAAAGGAGACTTGTCAATATTGACACTACTTTAAAAGTCATGATCCTTGGGGTCGTTCCTGAAGCTCTAATTCCTACACTAGTGCTTTATCCCAGTGCCAAAAGCATGTGGGATGAACTAGTGAACCAGTATGAAGGTGTTGATGATACTATTGTTACCAGGAAAGTGGCTTTAAATAAGAAGTACGAGTCTTTTTTTGCCCTACCCAATGAATCATTAACTGGTACCTACACCAGATTTATGTCTATCATAAACCAGTTAAGAGGGCTTGGGGTATAGAAGGACAAGGACATACTTCTTGAAAAATTTTGTGATATTCTTCCTTCAAAATGGTCTCATATGATCGTGGTCTTGAGACATGGTAAAACCTTGCATTCCCATACTCTGTCATCTTTGTACGGAGCCTTCAGATTCACTGAAGAGAATCAAGCCCAGAGAATTGAGGCAGAAAAAGATGCTATTAATCATGCTTCCAGTAGTTCCGCTGTGGTTAGTCATACTGAACCACCATGTGCAGCATTAATGTCTTCCGAGAATGTATTTTCTATGAAGAAGATGATGTCTTAATTAATGGAATCTGGAGTCATGAATAAAATCTCTCCAGATTATGATGAAACTGATAGTGATGATCTAATGGCTGTGATGGCTAAAACGTTTAACCGTTTCAAAGCCAGAGCTAACAGACCCACTGGACACAATGCACCCAGTTCTTCCATTGATAAGACCAATTTGACATGCTTTAAGTGTGGCAGAAAAGGTCATTTCATGAAAGAGTGCAAGTCCAATCAGTTTGTCTCACAATCTGGTCCATCAACTTTTTATAACAAGCCTGATGATAGCTACAGATTAAAATACAAAAAGCTTAAGGCTCAAATTGCTCTTATGTTTGCGGAAAAAGATAATAATAAATGCATGGTGGCAAAAGAAGAATGAGTTCCCTCTGATGACTCATCAGTCGATGATGAAGAGGAAAGAGATTGTTGTTATATGGCTCTAGCTGATGAAAAGCATCTGGTGAAAGAAGATGTCACATCTGGAAGATGGACATTGCTGAAGCTTTAAACTCTGATTTAATGTTTGTGGAAGCTGTTCGTTCAGAAATGTCAAATAATTTTAAAACATATTTTTCTGAAATGACAAACTTACAATCTAAGTTAAAAGAATTGCAAGATATTGAACTAGCTTTCAAAGCACAAGTTTTGGTTACTGAACAACTGGTGCAAGAAAAGGAAGAATTGGAAAATCTTTTATCAAAAGAAAAACTGGTTATCCAGTCATGGCTTGAGACCTAGAAACCATATGATGCTACACGTAACCAGTATCCCTCACAAAAACGTGCATATCTGGGGGGTGATGTTAATGCTACTGCATTAATACCTGTTGTTGACCGACTGCCTAAAGTGTTAAAACCTATCACTATCTATGATGAACCAACAACACCCAAAACTTGTATTATTCCTCCTGTTCAATTGTCTGAGGTTAAGACTGGAGCTCACAAATGAATGCTCCAGTCAAGAAGGTTAAGTAGAATAAACCTTTGCCTCAATCATCTTCTAAAGAACCACGGGTTCAAAAAAAGAAGAATGTTGTTCCTCCACCTAAGCCAAAAGTACAGTCAACTGGAAAGGCTATGGTATCATCTGAAGAAAATATTTTGTTAAGGCTGGAGAGCAGTTTCAACTACTGGCTCGTCAAGTTCAAAGTTGTAATGCAAGAATTAACAATTTTGAGGGCACTTTATCTGGCCCTAAACAAAATACAAAACCTTTTTCCAAGAAAGAAAAATCGACCACACCTATTGACAATAAAAAGAAAAAGGTTTCAAAAATGTCAGTTCCAGTGGTGTTTACTAAGAAACCCACTATTTTTGAAAGTGAAATCAACCAGATACCTGCTGGGATCTATCTTTGTGGATCCAGAGAACCCATCAGTCGATGGGTTCGCAAACCTTTAAACTAATAATCTAGTGGATGTGCAGGGCGATCAAAAGAAATATATTTGGTATCTTGACAGCGCTGCTGGCAGGACAATGACCGGATGTAAGACCCTGCTGGAGGAGTTCGAAGTTTCAAACGGACCCTCCATTACTTTTGGAAATGATGGTTCTGGAAAGACTGAGGGATATGGTGTTCTGAACAACGGTCAAGTCAAATTCAGACGACTGGCTTATGTAAATGGGTTGAAGTATAATCTCATAAGTGTGAGCCAGTTGTGTGATGATGGCTACCAGGTGTTATTTAACATCTCTCAAGGCATCGTATTTAATAAGGATTGGAAGGTAGTATTGATTGCTCCCTAAAAAAGGAATGTGTACATAATGGATATGGAAAGCTTTCCTTCAGAACAGTGTTTCTATACCAAGGCTGATGAAGACATAAACTGGCTATGGCATAAAAGGTTGTCCCATTTAAATTTCAAAACTATCAACAAGTTGTCCAGAAAACAACTTGTGGATGGGATACCTTCTGTCTCCTTCAAAAAGGAAAGGCCATGTCCAGGATGTGAGATGGGGAAGCAGAAACACACCAGTTTCAAGACAAAACAGAATTTTACCATATCTGAACCTCTTCATATGCTTCATATGAACCTCTTTGGTCCAGTAAATGTTCAGACTCGTGCTGGTAAGAAATATACCCTGGTAGTTGTTGATGAATACTCCAGATATTGTTGGGTAATATTTCTAGGTCAAAGAATGAAACTACTGCTGAAATTATCGCTCTTATCAAGCAAATTGAACTCAAATACAAGCGAAAAGTGTGTCAGTTAAGAAGTGATAATGGAACTGAGTTCTAGCATGCAACTCTGGAGAAATTCTGCACTGACACTGGCATCTCCTAGAATTTCTCATCAGCACACACACCAGAACAGAATGGAGTTGTAGAAAGAAAGAACAGAACGCTGATAGAAGCTGCCAGGAGTGTGCTTGCTGAATCTGGTCTTCCTAAAATGTACTGGGCTGAAGCAATTGCAACTGCTTGTCATACTCAAAATCGCTCAGTATACATGAAGAGACACAAGAAGACATCCTATGAAATATTGAGAAATAGAAAACCAAATATTGGGTATTTTCACGTTTTTGGATGTCCAGTATACATCCTGAACGACTCGAGTCAGTTAGGCAAATTTGATGCCAAAGTTGATAAGGGATATTTCATAGGATATTCAGCCATTCGCAAAGCCTTCAGAGTCTACAACAAGAGACTGGAAAAGGTCCAGGAGTCAATACATGTCACATTTAATGAGTCAAATGAAGCAATCAATAAAAGGCCAACCCTTAATTCTCCCCCAGAAAGTCCAATTATCTTTGGCGAATCTGATCCTATCAACTTAAATAAAGATTCATCTGAAGATGCTTCCAGTAATCCTGACTTGGAACCAGCGCAATTTGAAAAACCTCCCAGTAATACTTCATTCTATCCTTCAATAAGTTTCAAACTACCCTCTGAACTTGTTATTGGATCAGATGTTCGTACTACTCCTCCAGTATCAGATTCAATTGATTTTGAGCCAGTAATCCAAGAAATGCCTTTAAATGAAGAATTTCATGATGCAAATCGTGATCTTACAGATTCTGATGAAGATGTTGAAGTTGTCTGGCAAGATCCTACTCCAGAAAATCAATTGAATTCTTGCACTGATATTGTTGTAAGAAACAATCCTGGTCAATACTCTAAGTGGACAAAAGCTCACCCAATCAACCAGATTATCGGTGACTCCAGTAGAGGGGTTCAGACCAGAATTGCCTCTAGTGAACAATGTCTATATGTCAGATTCTTATCACTGATGGAACCGAAGAAGAATGACGAGGCAATGAATGACCCAAGCTGGGTGATAGCTATGCAAGAAGAGCTTCACCAGTTCGAACGAAATAAAGTTTGGAATATGGTTCCTCCTCCAGTTGGCAAGAAAGAACCAATTGGAACCAGATGGGTCTTCTGGAACAAGGTTGACGAAGATGGTCATGTGATCAGAAATAAGGCCAGATTGATGGCACAAAGATACGTCCAGACAGACCTTGACTTTGAAGAATCATTTGCACCAGTAGCGAGGTTAGAAGCCATCAGAATGTTTTTAGCCTTTGCTGCTCATCATAAGTTCAAGGTCTACCAGATGGACGTAAAAAGTGCATTTTTGAATGGAGAATTATAAGAAGAAGTTTTTGTCAAGCAACCTCCAGGCTTCATTGATGAAAAGCATCCACATTGGGTATATCGTCTGGACAAGGCACTGTATGGCCTCAGACAAGCCCCTCGAGCCTGGTATGATACTCTGACCAAACACTTATCAGAAAATGGTTTCAAAAGAGGTGCAATTGACAATACCTTATTTATTCTTCGTGGAAGAGGTAATCTTCTGTTGGTACAAGTTTATGTTGATGATATTATTTTTGGTTCTACTGATGAATCTTTGTGCAAGAAATTTTCAAAAATCATGTCTTCAAAATTTGAAATGAGTTTAATGGGTGAATTAACATTTTTTCTTGGACTCCAGATTAAACAAACCAGTGATGGTATTTTTATTAATCAAGAAAAATATGTTAGAGATATTTTAAGAAAATTCGATATGAATTCTTCACCCTCAAAATCAACTCCTATTTCTGCACCTTTAACAATAGATTCAGACCCTGATAGGAAGCCAGTGAACACCACTGTCTATAGAGGCATGATTGGTTCACTAATGTATTTAACTGCCAGTAGACCAGATATAATGTTTGCAACATGTCTTTGTGCCAGATATCAGTCTAACCCAAAAGAATCTCATCTGGCAGCTGTAAAGCGCATTTTGAAGTACCTTAAAGGTACTCCAAATTTGGGTCTTTGGTATCCCAAAGGCTCAGGCTTAGATCTAATGGGTTATTCAGATTCAGATCATGTAGGTTGTAAGATAGACAGGAAATCCACTACTGGTGGATGTCATTTCCTTGGTGGCAAACTGGTGAGCTTGACCAGTAAGAAGCAAACTTCAGTTTCTTTATCCACTACTGAAGCAGAATATGTGTCTGCAGCCAGTTGTTGTGCTCAGATACTCTGGATGAAGCACCAGTTGCTTGATTATGGTATTAAGTATTCAAAGACTCCTATCTTTTGTGACAATACCAGTGCCATTGCTATCTCAAACAATCCAGTCATGCATTCCAAAGCGAAACACATTGATGTCAGGTATCATTTTATTCGCGATCATGTAATGAAGAATGATATTGAAATCCACTTTATTCCCATTGATAAACAACTTGCTGACATTTTTACAAAACCTTTGGATGAGAAAACTTTTCAAAATCTTGTCAGTGAGTTGGGAATGTTGAACCCTTAATCTGGAACCTTGTTATGAACGCCTTTGTGACACTGGCAGGGTTCTTTGATTCCAGATTTATAAATCTATACCAGTAAAGCTATCGAACACCTTTGTGATACTATCTTTGCACTGATAGATTTATGGATCACCATTCCAGGAGGAAAGACTCAGACCACATTCTTTTATTTATCTAAGTTTCAAGGGGAATTTATTAATTTATTTTCTCACTGGACAAATTTTTCTGAAAAATGTTTTAGTACCTTTTAAATGTGTCCCTCTCATTAATACTGGATAAGTTGATGTGCATGTTTGAAGTAATTTCTGTTGCTTTGTAAATGTGTCCCTCTCATTTGTTTATATTAGTTGATGTGCGTGTTTGAGGATTACCAGAATGGTCAATCTGGGTACTTACTGGAGTGTCCCTCCAGTGTACCATTAATGCATGTTCTACTGGCCTAATCCACCAGTGAAACTGGAGTGTCCAGTCAACCTCCAAATGCATTAAAATGAGTCTGTGTGTGTCAAATCATTTCTTTTTAATATTTAAGGATAGTGCATGCCAACCTTACAAATTTTTCATTTGGACAGTTACTGTTCAGCTTACGTAGCATGACACTTTCAATTTAAATGATGGTTTTTGTTACCTTGGGAAGACAAAAAGTGTTAGTGGGTAATTTTTGTGGGCTGTCAACCGTCATACATTTATGTGTGATGGGAAACATTAAATGCGGATGTCAAAACCGATCAAAACTGTTTTAAACTTTTTCAAACTTACCGTTTTGAATTCCATTTTCTCTTTCCTCTATAAATACCCATATTTACCTTCACTTTCAGATTCATCTCGAAAAATCATTTACTCCCATATCTTCAAATTCCTTCATTTATTTCCTTCTTCATTTACTCTCCAATCATCATCATCTCTCTTATTAAATTTCTGCTTTCACTCTTAAATTCCTTCACTTTCATTTTCATAATATCTAAAATGGCTCCTAAACCATCTCCTAAAAATCTTCTTGCTGCAAACTATAATCCTGCCGATAATGTCAAGAAGGCATCTCATATATTTCTTTCTGCTAATGCCATCCGCATAAACATGAATAACTGGATGGCAAAACTCTCAACAAATCACACTGCCACTTCAACCATTGGAAGGTTGAATACCTTCTTCTTTAGTAGTTCACTCTATGGTGCCCTAACTCTTAATCCGGGCAAAATGTACCATGAATACCTTTGTGAATTCTGGTATACTGCTGTGTACGTGGAAAGTGATGAATCCAACCACTACACCTTAAAGCAAGGCACCAAACACTTCACCATTACTGTTGATTCCCTCAGAGATGCCCTGAGGATGAATTATTTTGATGAGAATGAAATGCCCATTGAGATTCCATCTAGAATCAATACCAGGGAGGTGTGCAGGTTGATGGGGCACATAGAAATAGTGGATGAGAATGGTCAGCTGCTCAGGAAGGGCACTGTATATATGAGCAGGCTGACAGACTCATAGAGGTACTTCTTCACTCATCTTGTTGAGTGTTTGGGTGGCAGTTCTGGAGGTTTGGATCAGATTAACCAAACACAGCTCCAGATTGCTTACTGCCTATGGAATGGATACAGGGTGGACTTTGCCCAGATCTTCTTTGATGATCTGGTGGACAGAGTGAGGGTCAAGAGCAGGAAGGCCTTCATTCCTTACATTTGATTTCTGTCCATCATATTCAGAAGGGCCCTGAAGAATGAGTACAATGTAAATACAACTCATTTTTCAATGTGTGAATATCTGAGGGACCTCAACCAGTTGACCTCATCTCCTACTGAGGTCGACATTCCATGGTGATGCTCTATCAATTCAGAATTCAAGAAGATGCAATTGCATCATCACCTGATGAGGAGGTTGCTGATGATGGTACTGTTGAAAGGGTGCAACCTATTTCTCAGATCGCCCCAGATCTTCAGTAGCCTGGTGTGAATATTGTTGAAATTCCACCTAACCCCACCAGGCCAAGGAATAGAACTCGTTGTCTGAGGAGAGACGGGGTTCTGGTATCAGCCCTTCCATAATCTACTCATCAAGATTCTGGAGAAATGGGTCAGGAAGCTGCTACAGTAGCCACTTCCCCAGTACAAGTAGAAGGAAGTGGTGAAGAAGAAAGAGAATCTGGATCACCTCTTGTCATTTCAGTGGCAACTGCTGAAAGTGGGGACATCATGGCTGCTGATGGGTCCCTGATTGTTGAAGAAGTTGAGGGGGAACAAGTTAGGCAGGTTGAAGGAGAGAATCTGGAGCAGGTGGCTTAGATTGATTTGAATGTTGGGGTAGAGAATGTACAAGTAGAGGACCAGGCAGGTGGAACCGGCCCAGATTGGGATATGGTTGATTCTCCACTGTCTAAGGATAATGATTTTGATGTGAACATGAGTTTTCTGGGAGAAGAAGAAATTGATCGCACCATCCACTCTGTCTCCCAGTCAATTCTATCTGATATGCCTCCTCCACCCCCAGAAAAATACACCACAACCCTTCCAGAACAAACAACAACATTCTTGAATCACCCTGCACCAGAAAATCAACATTCTGAACCACTGCAGTCACCCACCAACTGAAATATCACAAGGGTGTTGCCAGTATCATCAATCACCAGAATCACCAATCCTTCCAGTGGTCTCTCCTCTTCTTCTTCAACCGAGGTCCAGGCCTTTTTGATAAGGTGGCGGACCTGGAGAGATCACTTCAGGCTTCTTCTCAAGTTATTTCTGACTTCAAATCTATAATTTCCAATAATCTTAAGTCAGAAATGAACATTTTTGCTGGTAATGAGAAGATAGTCTTTGAGAAGCTGGATGAACTTGTCTTGGCAACAAATAGAAATTCTGAATCAGTACAAGTTGCAGTCCAGGGAATCAAGGAGGATGTGGTGAGAAGTGTTCAGACTGCCATTCAAACTAAAGTTGCTCAACCTCTGGCAAGTCTGACTGGTGATGTTCAGAATTTGACCACCAGAATAACCTCTCTGGAGAGCAAGCCAACCCTGGAGAAAAACTCAGTGGTCAGCACCCTCAGTGATGAAGTTGTTAGGAAGTTCAGAGGAAATATGTTAGAAAGAAATCACTGAGGAGGTGTCTGAAACTCTCCTTAGAAATCTCCGAGATGGGTTGTTGCCTGAAGTTATGAAGATGATTGACGCCCAGTTGCCTCGCCACTTTCCTCAGGATCTTGAGATAATAAAAAAGGAAGTGATGCAGTTGAGGAAAATTGTAAACAACATTGCTCCAGTGTCTGGTCGAACATTTGACTCTGCTGACAGACATAAACTGGATCAGGTGTAGAATCATCTTCAGTCTGGAGATGCTTCCAAGGGGAAGGTTCTGGTTCTGGAACAGAGAAGGTTGATCTTAGGAAGAAGATCGAAGTCTGGAAGAAGGTTATTGGTGAAGATGTCACTGGTACTGAAGCCAGTGGACAAGTTGAGGAAGAGGCTGCTGGTACTGATGCCAGTGAGCCAGTTTTGAAGAGTTCCCAGATATCACTACAACAATGAAAAGTCTCAAAAGAAAGAAAGTGGTATCTGGGGAACCAACAAATGAAGCAGAAAGTATGGTCTGCTGATGAGGCCAAGGCAAAGAGACTGGAGCAAGAGTGCATCTTATTGAAATCTTCAAGAAAAATTTAAAAGATGACTTGATTGCTCACCATTTGGGATGGCCAGGCATGGGACTCTGGATTCTTACAACGCTGGTAGGTTGGGCGTACAAATTGAAGTTTACAAGAAATGAAGGATGATCCCAGGCTGAAGAAGTGTCTGGATGCCTTGGATGACGTCTATATTCGATCCATGTATGCTCAGGATGAACAATTATGATTCTGAAATTTATGGGGTGAGCATACTGGATCTTATTGCCCAGAGAAGAACTGAAAAATCTCCAGCAACAAGTAAGGAGTATGCAACTGCTCTGGAGCATGAATATAGGAAGAAAGTCAAGGGTTTGCCCAAGGCACCAGTCAAAAACCAAAGCTGCCAGAGATGCAGATCTCAGCACCTTCATTCCCTTGAACACAACTGAAAGAATTAATAAAGAAAAATTTGAACAAGTTGCTGAACAGAGAAAGGTGTCCAGGGAAGTGGATGAAATGGTGAAAAGGGCTCAGATAAAGGAAAAGTATGAACATTTGTCACCATTTAGACCTGATGTCCGACCATATTGGGTGCTGAGATCCATCGGCAGAAATCATGATAACTTCTCTAAGTTCCATGTCAAACTCTTCAGAGAAGGGAACTTTT
>NW_025215604.1:0-18391 GCF_010389155.1 Erigeron canadensis | reverse complement strand
CATTTCACCTTCATTTCTCATTCACTTTCAATTTCAAAACGGGTAAATGGGGATGTCCCGTTAAACTTTTATATCACCCAAAACATTACAAAAAAGTAGTACGACTAATATAAGTACTAGTTCGTATAGAGGACTGCTTATATACGTTATCGAGGAAAAACAAAAACAAATCAACTTTGAGACAAGCAACACTAGCCTATTCTAACAAATGCTAGAAATAGGCATTTAAAAAATAAACATATACAAAACTCAGCAGCCATCTTCTTACAAATAATCACCCCGAATTCCAAGCTTCAATGTAGAAACAACTCGAGCAGTCTTTCTAAATTTCAGTCTCATAATCTTGAGGACATATCTTTGATGAGATTGGATAAGACGTCAGGTGGTCTTGCATGATTAGCAAACATCTGTTGTTTCTCTCCTGCCAGATGAAATATGCAGTCGCTGCAACTATTAGTCTTCCAACAACATGAGTTATAGAGCGTGATTTAGCATGGTAACAAACTCATCTGGAATATCACCTTTAATGCACCCAAATCTGTGAAGAATATGAACACTCGAAGAACAGGTGAGTGTGTGAATCAAATTAGCCTTGCACCAAGCAACACATCATATTCATATTCTTTCTTTGAGTAGTTGGCCATTGTAGGATTCGGTCCTGAGTGAGTAATTCCCCGCATAATAAGCCATAGGTTAAAGGCATGTCGTGGTATACATTGAGTAAACCATACAGCTTTGACCCAATCGACGGTTGTTCTCGACTTCTAATTGTGTCCCACACCATAGAAGAAGAAAAGGTTTATCTTCTTGGGCAATCTTCCATACTAGCTCATCTTGTTTATTTCCTGCAAAACTAATTCGAAATGTTAGATAAATGGGAAAACTAATCGAGCCAATCAGATGGCCAAATCCATCCCCATTCATGTGTAAATCTGCCACAGTTGCTTGAACTGATATCCAGCCCTCCAGATGTCCTGCGGTTGAATTACATTAGAAACGGATCTATATCACTCCATTGTCATACCAAGCCATATACTCTGCCTCACATGAAGACTGAGCAACACATGTCTACTTCTTGCATTGCCACGATACTAATCTTCCTCCTAAAAACTGACAACCTCCAGTCGTAGACTTCCTGTCATGTTAAAACCGCCAAAGCGAATCAATGTTCCACCATGGAATCATAGACCAAGCCTTGGTTTCCTTTAGATAACGTAGAATACATTTTTGGTGCAACAAAAGTGACTCTTTCGGATAGCTGAAATTAGCTGTTAGGTCCAGATTTACTGGACTCCTCCAGACGTGACTACTGGAGCCCTCTGAAGATTTGTCCAGAAATTATGTGAAGACCAGTGAACAACTTACTTGTAGGAATCTGGATTCCACCAGATTTGTTCACTGGACTTCACTCCAGTCAAGATCTTTCCACTGAAGAACATTCTCACTGAAGTCGAAGACTGAAGTCTGAAGAAAGAAGTCTGACAAATAGCGGAGCTCACTGGAAGACTTACCAGATCTCCTGACTGGAGTCCTTGTCAGTGTTCTAGACCTTACAAGTCTGAACACTGATTACGAGGAATTGACTTTATGCCTTTACATGCCTTAACCGGACAATCCATTTGTCTTTTGTTAAAAGCCTTACACGCATGTAAAGGTGGTTGGTTAATTAGAAAACAAGTCACTATCATGTGACTTTATTCTTGTACTTTAATCAATGCTTTTAAGGAATTAAAGTAATTTCCTTAAATGCATGTAACCATATTTGTACGGCAAAAAGAATATTATATTTATTCTTTTTGCCTATAAATACCAAGTCACTTCCTCGTCCAAATTACATACTTTTGCAATTTGGTGCCTTTGCTCAAATACTCTCGATCTAAACAGTCATACTTCACAACTTTAAGTATTTCGATCAAAGAGTTTATTTAGCAAAGATTAGATCACTTGTAATTCATAGGTTGTTTAGATACTTACTTTGTAATATCTTGTTCCGCAACAACCTTGTATTTTATTTAACATCAATAAATAAAATACACTTGAAAATTACATTGTGTCTCACCATTTACTTACTTGCTTATCTTTATATTGCTTAAGTACGTATTACGTTATATATATTCTTGCATTTATATTTATCGTAATACTAGTCCAATCTAGTGCTTACTTGACGTTTAATACTAGTCCTATCTAGTGATTACTTGACTTGTTATTCTACACTTGTGGGTTAAACTATCGAGTGAGGGACTTTACAATTGGTATCAGAGCAGAAGGCTAACATACTTGCCTAGATCTGCATTCTCTCGATGGCCAACCCAGAGAATACACAAGGAAACCCTTTAATACTGGACCTCCACCCATAAATGAATTTGAACAAACCAATGACCATGCTAACAATAATCCACCACCACCACCTCCTATTCCTGCTTCTCCACACGTGCATGTGCACTACTCAAACACTCCTGTTCCAAATTCAGTGGGAATGGTGATGAATTTGGCACGTGAAAGCCAGGATGTTATTACATGTTACTGGTATTGAGAGGAATATGCTTAAAATTTTAAATGAAGGACCCTATATTCCTAGAAGTCCTCTCAATCCACTTCTTGATCCAACTGGAGCAAGATCTGGGAGGGAAAAGAGAGAGGAACATTGGTCTGAAGAGGAAAGGAGACTGGTCAATATTGACACTACCTTAAAAGTCATGATCCTCGGGGCCGTTCCTGAAGCTCTTATTCCTACACTAGTGCTTTATCCCAGTGCCAAAAGCATGTGGGATGAACTAGTGAACCAGTATGAAGGTGGTGATGATACTATTGTTACCAGGAAAGTGGCTTTAAATAAGAAGTACGAGTCATTTTTTGCCCTACCCAATGAATCATTAACTGGTACCTACACCAGATTTATGTCCATCATAAACCAGTTAAGAGGGCTTGGGGTAGAAAGGACAAGGACATACTTCTTGAAAAATTTTGTGATATTCTTCCTTCAAAATGGTCTCATATGATCGTGGTCTTGAGACAAGGTAAAACCTTGCATTCCCATACTCTGTCATCTTTGTATGGAGCCTTCAGATTCACTGAAGAGAATCAAGCCCAGAGAATTGAGGCAGAAAAAGATGCTATTAATCATGCTTCCAGTAGTTCCCCTGTGGTTAGTCATACTGAACCACCATGTGCAGCATTAATGTCTTCCGAGAATGTATTTTCTATGAAGAAGATGATGTCTGAATTAATGGATTCTGGAGTCATGAATAATATCTCTCCAGATTATGATGAAACTGATAGTGATGATCTGATGGCTATGATGGCTAAAACGTTTAACCGTTTCAAAGCCAGAGCTAACAGACCCACTGGACACACTGCACCCAGTTCTTCCACTGATAAGACCAATCTGACATGCTTTAAGTGTGGCAGAAAAGGTCATTTCATGAAAGAGTGCAAGTCCAATCAATTTGTCTCACAATCTGGTCCATCAACTTTTTATAACAAGCCTGATGATAGCTACAGATTAAAATACAAAAAGCTTAAGGCTCAAATTGCTCTCATGTCTGCAGAGAAAGATAATAATAAATGCATGGTGGCAAAAGAAGAATGGGTTCCCTCTGATGACTCATCAGTCGATGATGAAGAGGAAAGAGATTGTTGTTATATGGCTCTAGCTGATGAAGAGCATCTGGTGAAAGAAGATGTCACATCTGGAAGATGGGTGGACATTGTCATTAAAAGGTAATAGATTATGACAAAGAATCTGATCCTGAGTTAAATTGGACATTGCTGAAGCTTTAACTCTGATTTAATGTTTGTGGAAACTGTTCGTTCAGAAATGTCAAATAATTTTGAAACAGATTTTTCTGAAATGACAAACTTACAATCTAAGTTAAAAGAATTGCAAGATATTGAACTACTTTCAAAGCACAAGTTTTGGTTACTGAACAACTGGTCCAAGAAAAGGAAGAACTGGAAAATCTTTTATCAAAAGAAAAACATGTTATCCAGTCATGGCTTGAGACCAAGAAACCATATGATGCTGCACGTAACCAGTACCCCTCCCAAAAACGTGCATATCTGGGGGGTGATGTTAATGCTGCTGCATTAATACCTGTTGTTGACCGACTGCCTGAAGTGTTAAAACCTAGCACTATCTATGATGAACCAACAACACCCAAAACTTGTATTATTCCTCCTGTTCAATTGTCTGAGGTTAAGACTGGAGCTCCACAGATGAATGCTCCAGTCAAGAAGGTTAAGCAGAATAAACCTTTGCCTCAATCATCTTCTAAAGAACCCCAGGTTCAGAAAAAGAAGAATGTTGTTCCTCCACCTAAGCCAAAAGTACAGTCAACTGGAAAGGCTGGAGAGTCAGTTTCAACTACTGGCTCGTCAAGTTCAAAGTTGTAATGCAAGAATTAACAATTTTGAGGGTACTTCATCTGGCCCTAAACAAAATACAAAACCTTTTTCCAAGAAAGAAAAATCGAGCACACCTATTGACAAGAAAAAGAAAAAGGTTTCAAAACTGTCAGTTCCAGTGGTGTTTACTGAGAAACCCACTATTTTGAAAGTGAAATCAACCAGATACCTGCTGGGATCCATCCTTGTGGATCCAGAGAACCCATCAGTCGATGGGTTGCAAACCTTTAAACTAATAATCTGGTGGATGTGCAGGGCGATCGAAAGAAATATATTTGGTATCCCTGCTGGAGGAGTTCGAAGTTTCAGACAGACCCTCCATTACTTTTGGAAATGATGGTTCTGGAAAGACTGAGGGATACGGTGTTCTGAATAATGGTCAAGTCAAATTCAGACGAGTGGCTTATGTAAATGGGTTGAAATATAATATCATAAGTGTGAGCCAGTTGTGTGATGATGGCTACCAGGTGTTATTTAACATCTCTCAAGGCATCGTATTTAATAAGGATTGGAAGGTAGTATTGATTGCTCCCAGAAAAGGGAATGTGTACGTGATGGATATAAAAGCTCTCCTTCAGAGCAGTGTTTCTATACCAAGGCTGATGAAGACACAAACTGGCTATGGCATAAAAGGTTGTCCCATTTAAATTTCAAAATATCAAGTTGTCCAGAAAACAACTTGTAGATGGGATACCTTCTGTCTCCTTCAAAAAGGAAAGGCTATGTCCAGGATGTGAGATAGGGAAGCAGAAACGCACCAGTTTCAAGACAAAACAGAATTTTAGCATATCTGAACCTCTTCATATGCTTCATATGGACCTCTTTGGTCCAGTGAATGTTCAGACTCGTGCTGGTAAGAAATATACCCTGGTAGTTGTTGATGAATACTCCAGATATTGTTGGGTAATATTTCTTAAATCAAAGAATGAAACTGCTGCTGAAATCATCGCTCTTATCAAGCAAATTGAACTCAAATACAAGCGAAAAGTGTGTCAGCTAAGAAGTGATAATGGAACAGAATTCCAATGCAACTCTGGAGAAATTCTGCACTGACACTGGCATCTCCCAAATTTCTCATCAGCACACACACCAGAACAGAATGGGTTGTAGAAAGAAAGAACAGAACGCTGATAGAAGCTGCCAGGAGTATGCTTGCTGAATCTGGTCTTCCTAAAATGTACTGGGCTGAAGCAATTGCAACTGCTTGTCATACTCAAAATCGCTCAGTATAAGTGAAGAGACACAAGAAGACATCCTATGAAATATTGAGAAATAGAAAACCAAATATTGGTTATTTTCACGTTTTTGGATGTCCAGTATACATCCTGAACGACTCCAGTCAGTTAGGCAAATTTGATGCCAAAGCTGATGAGGATATTTCTTAGGATATTCAGCCATTCGCAAAGCCTTCAGGGTCTACAACAAAGACTGGAAAAGGTCCAGGAGTCAATACATGTCACATTTGATGAGTCAAATGAAGCAATCAATAAAAGGTCAACCCTTAATTCTCCCCCAGAAAGTCCAATTATCTTTGGTGAATCTGATCCTATCAACTACAATAAGGATTCATCTGAAGATGTTTCCAGTCATCCTGACTTGGAACCAATGCAATTTGAAAAACCTTCCTGTAATACTTCATTCTATCCTTCAATAAGTTTCAAACTACCCTCTGAACTTGTTATTGGATCAGATGTTCGTACTACTCCTCCAGTATCAGATTCAATTGATTTTGAGCCAGTAATCCAAGAAATGCCTTTAAATGAAGAATTTCATGATGCAAATCGTGATCTTACAGATTCTGATGAAGATGCTGAAGTTGTCTGGCAAGATCCTACTCCAGAGAATCAATTGAACTCTTGCACTGATATTGTTGTAAGAAACAATCCTGGTCAATACTCTAAGTGGACAAAAGCTCACCCAATCAACCAGATTATCGGTGACTCCAGTAGAGGGGTTCAGACCAGAAGTGCCTCCAGTGAACAATGTTTATATGTCAGCTTCTTATCACTGATTGAACCGAAGAAGATTGACGAGGCAATGAATGACCCAAGCTGGGTGATAGCTATGCAAGAAGAGCTTCACCAGTTCGAACAAAATAAAGTTTGGAATCTGGTTCCTCCTCCAGTTGGCAAGAAAGAACCAATTGGAACTAGATGGGTCTTTAGGAATAAGGTTGATGAAGATGGTCATGTGATCAGAAATAAGGCCAGATTGGTGGCACAAGGGTACGTCCAGACAGATCTTGACTTTGAAGAATCTTTTGTACCAGTAGCAAGGTTAGAAGCCATCAGAATGTTTTAGCCTTTGCTGCTCATCATAAGTTCAAGGTCTACCAGATGGACGTAAAAAGTGCATTTTTGAATGGAGAATTAGAAGAAGAAGTTTTTGTCAAGCAACCTCCAGGCTTCATTGATGAAAAGCATCCACATTGGGTATATCGTCTGGACAAGGCACTGTATGGCCTCAGACAAGCCCCTCGAGCCTGGTATGATACTCTGACCAAACACTTATCAGAAAATGGTTTCAAAGAGGTGCAATTGACAATACCTTATTTATTCTTCGTGAAAGAGGTAATCTTCTGTTGGTACAAGTTTATGTTGATGATATTATTTTGGTTCTACTGATGAATCTTTGTGCAAGAAATTTTCAAAAATCATGTCTTCAAAATTTGAAATGAGTTTAATGGGTGAATTAACATTTTTCTTGGACTCCAGATTAAACAAACCAGTGATGGTATTTTTATTAATCAAGAAAAATATGTTAGAGATATTTTAAGAAAATTCGATATGAATTCGTCACCTCAAAATCAACTCCAATTTCTGCACCTTTAACAATAGATTCAGATCCTGATGGGAAGCCAGTGAACACCACTGCCTATAGAGGCATGATTGGTTCACTAATGTATTTAACTGCCAGTAGACCAAATATAATGTTTGCAACATGTCTTTGTGCCAGATATCAGTCTAACCCAAAAAAATCTCATCTGGCGGCTGTAAAGCGCATTTTAAAGTACCTTAAGGGTACTCCCAGTTTGGGTCTTTGGTATCCCAAAGGCTCAGGCTTAGATCTAATGGGTTATTCAGATTCAGATCATGCAGGTTGTAAGATAGACAGGAAATCCACTACTGGTGGATGTCATTTTCTTGGTGGCAAACTGGTGAGCTAGACCAGTAAGAAGCAAACTTCAGTTTCTTTATCCACTGCTGCTGAAGTAGAATATGTATCTGCAGCCAGTTGTTGTGCTTAGATACTCTGGATGAAGCACCATTGCTTGATTATGGTATTAAGTATTCAAAGACTCCTATCTTTTGTGACAATACCAGTGCCATTGCTATCTCAAACAATCCAGTCATGCATTCCAAGACGAAACACATTGATGTCAGGTATCATTTTATTCACGATCATGTAATGAAAAATGATGTTGAAATCCACTTTATTCCCACTGATAAACAACTTGCTGACATTTTTACAAAACCTTTGGATGAAAAAACTTTTCAAAATCTTGTCAGTGAGTTGGGAATGTTGAACCCTTAATCTGCAACCTTGTTATGAACGCCTTTGTGACACTGGCAGGGTTCTTTGATTCCAGATTTATAAATCTATACCAGTAAAGCTATCGAACGCCTTTGTGATACTATCTTTGCACTGATAGATTTATGATCACCATTCCAGGGGAAAAACTCAGACCACATTTTATATATATCTAAGTTTTAGGGAGAAATTATTAATTTATTTTCTCACTGGACAAATTTTTCTAAAAATGTTTCTAGTACCTTGTAAATGTGTCCCTCTCATTAATACTGGATAAGTTGATGTGCATGTTTGAAGTAACTTCAGTTGCTTTGTAAATGTGTCCCTCTCATTTGTATATTAGTTGATGTGCGTGTTTGAGGAATACCAGAATGGTCAAATCTGGGTACTTCTGGAGTGTCCCTCCAGTGTACCATTGATGCATGTTCTACTGGCCTAATCCACCAGTGAAACTGGAGTGTCCAGTCAACCTCCAGATGCATTAAAATGAGTCTTTGTGTGTCAAATCATTTCTTTTTAATACGTAAGGATAGTGCATGCCAACCTTACAAATTTTCATCTGGACAGTTACTGTTAGCTTACGTGGCATGACTTTTTCAATTAAATGATGGTTTTGTTACCTTGGGAAGACAAAAAGTGCAAGTGGGTAATTTTGTGGGCTGTCAACCGTCATACATTTATGTGTGATGGGAAACATTAAATGCGGATGTCAAAACCGATCAAAACTGTTTTGAACTTTTTCAAACTTACCGTTTTGAATTTCATTTTCTCTTTCCTCTATAAATACCCACATTTACCTTCACTTTCAGATTCATCTCGAAAAATCATTTACTCCCATATCTTCAAATTCCTTCATTTATTTCCTTCTTCATTTACTCTCCAATCATCATCATCTCTCTTATTAAATTTCTGTTCTCAATCTTAAATTCCTTCACTTTCATTTTCATATATCTAAAATGGCTCCTAAACCATCTCCTAAAATCTTCTAGCCGCAAACTATAATCCTGCTGATAATGTCAAGAAGGCATCTCATATATCTCTTTCTGCTGATGCCATCCGCATAAACATGAATAACTGGATAGCAAAACTCTCAACAAATCACACTGCAACTTCAATCATTGGAAGGTTGAACACCTTCTTCTTGAGTAGTCTACTCTATGGTGCCCTAACCCTAAATCCGGGCAAAATGTATCATGAATATCTTTGTGAATTCTGGTATACTGTTGTGTACGTGGAAAGTGATGAATCCATCCACTACACATTAAAACAAGGCACCAAACACTTCACCATTACTGTTGATTCCCTCAGAGATGCCCTGAGGATGAATTACTTTGATGAGAATGAAATTCCATTGAGATTCCATCTGGAATCAATACCAGGGAGGTGTGCAGGTTGATGGGGCACACAGAATAGTGGATGAGAATGGTCAGCTGCTCAGGAAGGGCACTGTATATATGAGCAGGCTGACAGATTCATGGAGGTATTTCTTCACTCATCTTGTTGAGTGTTTGGGTGGCAGTTCTGGAGGTTTAAATCAGATAAACCAGACACAGTTCCAGATTGCTTACTACTTATGGAATGGGTACAGGGTGGACTTTGCCCAGATCTTCTTTAATGATCTGGTGGACAGATTGAGGGTCAAGAGCAGGAAGGCCTTCATTCCATACATTCGATTTCTGTCCATCATATTCAGAAGGGCCTTGAAGAATGAGTACTCTGTAAATACAACTCATTTTTCAATGTGTGAATATCTGAGGGACCTCAACCAGTTGACCTCATCTCCTACTGAGGTCGACATTCCATCGGTGATGCTTTATCAATTCAGAATTCAAGAAGATGCAATTGCATCATCACCTGATGAGGAGGTTGTTGGTGAGCCTCATAACGATGAGGAAATTGTTGATGATGTTACTGCTGAAAGGGTGCAACCTATTTCCCAGATCGCCCCAGATCTTCAGCAGCAAGGTGTGAATATTGTTGAAATTCCACCTAATCCCACAAGGCCAAGGAATAGAACTCGTCATCTTAGGAGAGACGGAGTTCTGGTATCATCCCTTCCAGAATCAACTCATCAAGATTCTAGAGAAATTGGTAGGAAACTGCCCCAGTAACCACTTCTCCAGTACAAGTAGAAGGAAGTGGTGAAGAAGAAAGAGGATCTGGATCACCTCTTGTCATTCCAGTGGCAACCGCTGAAAGTGGGGACATCATGGCTGCTGATGGGTCCCTAATTGTTGAAGAGGTTGAGGGGGAACAAGTTAGGCAGGTTGAAGGAGATAATCTGGAGCAGGTGGCTCAGATTGATTTAAATGTTAGGGTGGAGAATGTACAAGTAGAGGACCAGGCAGGTGGAACTGGCCCAGATTGGGATATGGTTGATTCTCCACTATCTGAGGATAATGATTTTGATGTGAATATGAGTTTTCTAGGAGAAGAAGTTGATCGTACCATCCACTTGTCTCCCAGTCAATTCTATCTGATATGCCTCCTCTACCCCCAGAAAATACACCAACAACCCTTCCAGAACAAACAACAACAACTCTTGAATCACTTCTGCACCAGAAATTCAACATTCTGAACCACTGGCAGTCACCCAACCAACTGAAAATATCACAAGGGTGTTGCCAGTATCATCAATCACCAGAATCACCAATCCTTCCAGTGGTCTCTCCTCTTCTTCTTCAACCGAGGTCCAAGGCCTTTTTGATAAGGTGGCGGACCTGGAGAGATCACTTCAGGCTTCTTCTCAGGTTATTTCTGACTTCAAAACTATAATTTCCAATAATCTTAAGTCAGAAATGAACATTTTTGCTGGAAATGAGAAATAGTCTTTGAGAAGCTGGATGAACTTGTCATGGCAACAAATAGAAATTCTGAATCAATACAAGTTGCAGTCCAGGGAATCAAGGGGGATGTGGTGAGAAGTGTTCAGACTGCCATTCAAACTGAAGTTGCTCAACCTCTGGCAAGTCTGACTGGTGTTGTTCAGAATTTGACCACCAGAATAAGCTCTTGGAGAGCAGGCCAACCCTGGAGAAAAACTCAGTGGTCAGCACCCTCAGTGATGAAGTTGTTAGAAAGTTCAGAGGCAATATGTTGAAAGAAATCACTGAGGAGGTGTCTGAAACTCTCCTTAGAAATCTTCGAGATGGGTTGTTGCCTGAAGTTATGAAGATGATTGACGCTCAGTTGCCTCGCCACTTTCCTCAGGATCTTGAATAATCAAAAAGGAAGTGATGCAGTTGAGGAAAACTGTAAACAACATTGCTCCAGTGTCTGGTCGAACATTTGACTCTGCTGATAGACATAAACTGGATCAGGTGTGGAATCATCTTCAATCTGGAGATGCTTCCAAGGGGGAAGGTTCTGGTTCTGGTACAGAGAAGGTTGATCTAGAAGAAGATCGAAGTCTGGAAGAAGGTTATTGGAGAAGATGTCACTGGTACTGAAGCCAGTGGACAAGTTGAGGAAGAGGCTGCTGTACTGATGCCAGTGAGCCAGTTTTTGAAGAGTTCCCAGATATCACTACCACAATGAAAAGTCTCAAAAGAAAGAAAGTGGTATATGGGGAACCAACAAATGAAGCAGAAGAGGAATATGTGTCTGCTGATGAGGCCAAGGCAAAGAGACTGGAGCAAGAGTGCATCTTAATTGAAATTTTAAGAAAAACTTAAAAGATGACTTACAACGCTGGCAGGTTGGGCGTACAAATTGAAGTTTACAAAAAGATGAAGGATGATCCCAGGCTGAAGAAGAATGTCTGGATGCCTTGGATGACGTCTATATTAGATCCATGTATGCTCAGGATGAACAAGTATATGATTATGAAATTTATGGTGTGAGCATACTGGATCTTATTGCCCAGAGAAGAGAAGAATTGAAAAATCTCCAGCAACAAGTAAGGAGTAATGCAACTGCTCTGGAGCATGAATATAGGAAGAAGGTTAAGGATTTGCCCAAGGCACCAGCCAGAAAATCCAAAGTTGCCAGAGATGCAGATCTTAGCACCTTCATTCCCTTGAACACAACTGAAAGGATAAACAAAGAAAAATTTCAACAAGTGGCTGAACAAAGAAAAGTGTCCAGGGAAGTGGATGAAATGGTGAAAAGGGCTCAGACAAAAGAAAAATATGAACATTTGTCACAATTTAGAGCTGATGTCCGATCAATACTGGGTGCTGAGATCCATCTGGCAGAAAATCAGACAACTTCTCTAAGTTCCATGTCAAACTCTTCAGAGAAGGGAACTTTACTGATGAAAGAAAAGACACCTCAATCAGGGCTTTTGGGTGGTCAGAATTAAGAGAGATTGATCTTTCATTCAGGGGTAAAGATGTCTCCCAGGATGTTAAATACTTTATGAAGAGGATTGGCAAGGAATGGATGAGGAAGGAGTTGATGGAGATGGAGCTGGGCCTAAGGACTTCTCTTACTTCGTCTTCATCTCCAGGTGTAAAGAGGAATGCCACTGAGAGCCAGCTGGGCATGCTGAAAGAAACAGGCCTGACTCTGATATTGTACTTGTATTTATTTAATGTTGATAAAACTGTAACTTTCCTCCAGTTGGTGTCTGTAAATATAAGTTGCAATTCCTATTTTTTTAAAAGTACTTATCCAGATTAAGTCTAGAAATTAAAATGTACAAACTGGGAACACTAATGATCTATAAAGTGGCTCTCCAGAAATTCAAATTAGACTTAGTCAAATTTTTCAAGGATTCTTCAAGCACAAACTTGTATAGATAAAAGCTTCAAAATCCTTGCATAATTTCTAAACAAATAGGAGGAATTTGTTAGGTCCAGATTTACTGGACTCACTCCAGACGTGACTGCTGGAGCCCTCTGAAGATTTGTCCAGAAATTATGTGAAGACCAGTGAACGACTTACTTGTACAGGAATCTGGATTCCACCAGATTTGTTCACTGGACTTCACTCCAGTCAAGATCTTTCCACTGAAGAACATTCTCACTGAAGTCGAAGATTGAAGTCGGAAGAAAGAAGTCTGACAAATAGCGGAGCTTACTAGAAGACTTACTAGATCTCCTGACTGGAGTCCTTGTTAGTATTCTAGACCTTACAAGTTTGAACACTGACTACGAGGAATTGACTTTATGCCTTTATATGCCTATAACCGGACAATCCATTTGTCTTTTGTTAAAAGCCTTACATGCATGTAAAGGTGGTTGGTTAATTAGAAACAAGTCACTATCATGTGACTTTATTCTTGTACTTTAATCAATGCTTTTAAGGAATTAAAGTAATTTCCTTAAATGCATGTAACCATATTTGTATGGCAAAAAGAATATTATATTTATTCCTTTTGCCTATAAATACCAAGTCACTTCCTTTGTCCAAATTACATACATTTGCAATTTGGTGCCTTTGCTCAAATACTCTCGATCTAAACATTCATACTTCACAACTTTAAGTATTTCGATCAAAGAGTTTATTTAGCAAAGATTAGATCACTTGTAATTCATAGGTTGTTTAGATACTTACTTTGTAATATCTTGTTCCGCAACAACCTTGTATTTTATTTAACATTAATAAATAAAATACACTTGAAAATTACATTGTGTCTCACCGCTTACTTACTTGCTTATCTTTATATGGCTTAAGTACGTATTACGTTATATATATTCTTGCATTTATATTTATCGTAATACTAGTCCAATCTAGTGCTTACTTGACGTTTAATACTAGTCCTATCTAGTGATTACTTCACTTGTTATTCTACACTTGTGGGTTAAACCATTGAGTGAGGGACTTCACACTAGCACATAGACAAACAGCAAACATAATATCTGGATGCGAAGCAGTCAGATACATCAATGAGCCAATAATAGCACGATAATAATTTGGATCCACAAGTTTATCTTTTGGATCAAGAACTCCTAAACCATGATTCTTCTAAATAGGAGTACCATATGTCTTGGATTCTAACATTTGAAACCTCTCCAAGATATCATCGACATACTTAGACTGGTGTACGAAAAATCCATCTTTCCTTTGATCAACTTGCAGTCCAAGGAAGAATTGAAGTTCCCCATAGCACTCCTTTCAAATTCCTTTTTCATGCTCATTTCAAACTCTTTGCACATCTTTGTGTTAGATGAACCAGATATGATATCATCCACATAAACTTGTACAATTAGATAATCTCGCTTCCGCCATTTGATAAATAAGGTGCTGTCTATCGAACCCCTAGTAAAACCATTTGTCAACAAATGTGTCGACAACTTCTCATAGCACACTCTGGGTGCTTGATGTAATCCATAAAGAGCCTTTTCAAGTCGATATTGTAAGTGCATGTCTATATCAATAGCAGTCTAGATTGTTTGGGCTTATATTGTAATATGTCTTTGTCATGCAATTGTCATTAATGAACTTTGTATTATACATAGAATACTAGATTAAGTTAAAGTATTGAATGTGTAATTAATTCTGCTAAGTAAGAAATATGACCTCATATTTGCAGGGTCAAATACGAGGTGGACATAGGAATATGACCCCGTATTTGCAGGGTCAAATACGAGGCCAATCAACAATTACGACCTCGTAATTGTGATGGGTTGGGCTTGGATTTGCGAGGCTGACTCGCTGGAAATTCATTCAGGTGTTTCCTATAAATACCAGAACCATAACAGATATTAGGGTCGAGCATTTGTCGAATTATCAAGCATATTTGTGCAGGTTAATAGGTCAAAGGTCGTTCCGCTAGCCCGAAGAAGACCTGCGAGGTAGCAGGTGATCTAGGGGCTTTCGTTGTGAATCACCACGTTATAGAGAGGGCTTCCGCACCTCTGGATAACGGGATCAAACTATTAACGATCCGCGTCAATGGGACTTACAAGTGGTATCAGAGCCTCTTGGTTTAATACCGGAAGGTTATAGTTTGTTGGTGATAGACAACATCGATTTAGGGTCGTTTAGACGTATTCTTTCACGAGTTTACGACCGGAAATCTTGTTCGTGGTATATCTTGGTGTTTGCAGCCGTCAAAAGCGTGTTTTTGGCTTTTGGGGTTTCGAATTCAAGAGAATCAGCGGACCAGCAGTGTTTACGACCTCGTGGGTTCATATTACCTCATCCAACTCGTATTTCGATTTGTGTTGCTAATTACGACCTCGCCAGTTCAATTGCGACCTCGTATTTCGTATACGACCTCGTGAGCTCAATACGACCTCACAGTTCAATTACGACTTCGAGTACTAATTTTGACCTCGTGAACTTTACGACCTTGTTTATTTTTAAGCAGTTCGTGAACTTTACAAGCTCGAAGAAAATGACGCCTCAGTTACCCGCAAATTACCAAGCTTTGCTGAATCAAATGATTCTGATGGACCATGAAACCGGAAAGGCCAACTCACCACCAAAGTTGATAAGCCTTGACAGATACTTCAATTGGAAGGGCAGATTCGAGTCATACTGTAGATTGATGGATGTGAGGATGTGGATGTGTATTATAAAGGGTTATACTCCTCCTACAGTGCCGGGTGAAACTCCAGGTTCGAGCACTGCTAGGCTTGCTTCATATGAGCAAATGAACGTCAATTAGAAGAAAGATTATGAAGCTGAAAGCAAGGCATTAGGCTCGCTTCGAATGGCTCTCCAAGGGGAAGTTCTGCATCTGTTTGAAAAGTATGATACAGCAAAAGGCTTATGGGATGCACTCAAAGAGCATAGTGAAGGTGACGACGATCTCAAGAAGAGTAGGAAAGACTTGTTGAAGAAGCAGTATTATGTGTTCACTAGCTTCAAAGATGAAACTCTTGATGAGACACTGGTTCATTACAGTCATCTACTGGTTGAGTTTGCCTACTTTGGGTACAATCCAGATCCAAAGACGTGATCGAGAAGTTGTTGGAGGCACTTCCTATCAAATGGGAAGGATTTATCACTTTTATCCAATAAAATCCCGATTTCAGGAAATGGATACTGGAACAGATTATTCAAAAGCTGAGAAGCCAAGATATGAAAAGAAATCGAAGGAAGCAGGTGGCAGTGATTTTGTTTAGCGTCCTTAACTCTATCATAGCAAGACAAGCATTCCTTCCTCAAGATTTTCAAGTGGAGGGATCACTGCCTTCTACAGTGGAGATGATAAGAAAATGAAGAGGACGATGGAGTCTAACAATAGCTTGTTGTATGTAAACTCTCTGGAATCAGCGATTGTTGTGCATAATGGTAATCAGAACAGTAAGTCCAAGCTCGGGTTAACAGGTATGCCGATGAGCATAAGATCTGCTCGGGTTTAACAGGCATGCTTGCTTCTTTTGTGTCGGCTCATGAAAAGCTAATTGGAGGAAAATTGACTGATCCTGAACTAGTTAGGGAGGATTACAAGCAAGTTGATCCAGACAATTTGGAAGAAATGGTCCTGAACTGGCAATTGGAAATGTTGACATTGAGAGTTCAGCGTTTCACTGATAGAACTTGAAGGAAAGTGATTGACGGCAAAGTAGGTTTGATAAAAACAAGGTGAAATGTTTTAACAGTGATGGCTTTGGACATTTGCACGTGAGTGTCAGAGGCCAAGACGGGGTAACAATCAGGTCGTCAGAACTTTAATAAAGGTGGTTCTATTGCTAGTCAGAATTCTGGGCGTCCATACGCTAATACTGGGAACCATAGCTTAGGAGAGATCGACAACTTAAGAGCATTAATGGTTCAGTCTGATGGTACATATAACTGGGGTTCGACTAGTGCCGATGATCAGAATCATGCATTCATTGAAGAAATTCAAGACTTTGATGGAGGGATGAACGATCTTGTAGATAATTCATTCGACTATACATTGTATGCCAGCACGGATGAACATGATAGTTTTCATCATAAGGTAGAAGAGGAACCGGAAACATCGAAACCAGTAAGAGCAAGTAACAGTGCTATTGAGAGATGGTTCATGGCACACTTGGAAGTCATTGAACAACCGAAATCACTAAGGAAAACTACAGGGATGTGGTTTGTCAATAATGGATGTTCAAGACATATGACAGGAGATAGGAGATTTTTAACTGAATTCACTCAGTTAAAGGATCATATGTCTGTTTTGTAGAATCCAAAGGCGGAAATATCTCCGGGGTTGGAAGAGTTATTAAAGGAAGTATTTTAATTGACCACGTTAATTTTATTGAAAAACCGGATCAAGACTCTTTACCAGGTGTACGGATGTCAGGGAAGGACTTAAAAAAGGAAAAAGTCTATCTTACGCATTATACACTAAAGGGTGGTGATCGGGTTTTTACCGAGAGAGAATTTTCGAAAGACTGTTTTCCTCGGGTTTTGATTGACAATGTGTGAAGTGTTGAGGTTAGCAAAGAGGATCGCAATCGTGCTCATCCTAGAATTATACCTCTTGTGTTTAACTCCTGATCAAGAAGAGATATGCAGATCTCATGAACAAACTGTGAAGGACTTTGAAGATCAGTTAGATGGACGAAAGAGATAACTCCATGAAACTGATGATCATTGCTTCAAGAATACATGCTCTAATTAGTTTTATTATTTGTTATGTTTTCTAAAGTTTATGATAGATATTTTACCATAGAAGATCATTTCTAGATGATGATCTGTAGTACATATTTATTTTTTATGTCTGTTCATTATTGGATATGTTAAATGTCTATTCCAGAATTGCACTAGCTTAATCACAGGGATGAAGAAATTGGTGTTCTTAAGGAAGGATACAGTCGTGGATGTCAATCTTCGAGGGGATATGGGAATACTGAATGCTTGTTCACAAGCTCAGATGCTTAAGGTTAGATATTCCTTTATGCTCTTGTAAAGAAGGACACTAAATCCACCATATCCATTACCAATAATCCTGTTAAGCACAGTAGGACTAAGCACATAGACTTATGGTTTCATTTATATGTGATTGTGCTGAAATTCTACTTAAAGTCACTCGCCACTTGACTTTAATTTAGTTGTTCTGTTTAGTAAGGCTTTCGACAGAACGTTTCGAGTTGCTAGTCCAATGATTGGAATGAGAAATCTATAGTGACAGTGCCTCTCAACAGGAACTTTGAAAATGTGTCGTGTCGTATTGTGTGTCATATAGAGACATATAAACAAAATAAAATTAGAAAAGAAAAATAAAATAAATAAAAGGAGTAAGGTCACTGTGTGAAGACGAGTAGACGTGACGATACTTTAGCTTTAAGCCTACTTAACTGTACTATAAAATTAAAATTGCTGTGTTCATTGACTCCATTATATGATGTATCGATAGGCACAATGTCCAACGTTTCCTTATAATCTGAACTTAAATGTATACAATGTTCTTATGGGAAACATATTCAGCTTTGTGGCTGAGAATGCCTGCTCTGTATGTAGAGTATGGTCCTTAATGTATACAATGTTCTTATGTATGTAGAGATGCCTGCTCTGTATGTACACGTAATTGACGATACTCTGAACGTAATCAATCTTTGATAACCCCTTTGTCACACCC
>NW_025215603.1:35000-45000 GCF_010389155.1 Erigeron canadensis | reverse complement strand
GCAAAGAGGAAGCATCTTTTATCCAATAGCGAAGAGCCTGAACTAATATTTCCAGATGGGCTGGGTAAGGTATTAGTATATCTAATACATAATTTAAATGTGAAAAGTTGTCCTCTAAAAAAGAAAATATTGAATGAATTGATCGTAAATTTTCGGATTGAACTACCCCTTTCCTTTCTAGGGAAGATTTTAATCGCAGAGACAATGGAATTTCCATAATGATTGAAGAAACCTCTGACATTATTTGCGAATAAAAAAGAAGGGTCTGCCCCAAAAAAGGAGTCTGTTTAGAGTCATTAACAGAAAGAATCAAATGATTCTGTTCATACATTCGAATGATTAAACGTTTCACAAGAAGTAAGCTGGATTTATTGTCATAACCTGCATTTTCCAACAAAATGGATCTATTTAAACCATGATCATGAGCAAGTACATAAATATACTCCTGAAAGATAAGTGGATATAAGAAGTAGTGTTGTTGAGATCTATCTAGCCCTAAATAGCTTTGGAATTTATCCATTTGAAATTCTATTTAAATGAAAGGTAGAGGATTTTGGGGGTTATAAATGATACATAGTGCGATACAGTCAAAACAAGGTATTATAGTACAAACCGAATAGATACCTCGGATCCAGATAAACTTATCAACAGATTCTCTATCATCTCGTTTTCCATTTTATTTTAAGTTTTTATGTTCGTTTTCCTTATAGGATGACAAGATGATTAGAAATCCTTTACTTTTTTCAACCCAATCGCTCTTTTGATTTTGGAAATTTATTTATCAATATACTGTTTCTTATACACAAAATCTCCATTATTCCATTATAGAATGGAGAGTGGTAATATTTAGGATTCATTAAAAAATCAAGAATATTTTTTCCTGGGAGAAAGCCTTCCCGTATTGGGCACTAATATTTTTTTAACGTCTAATTAGATCGGGTAATCATTCAAATTCAGAATGAAAGCTCGTTGCTTTTTCTTTCCCTATAATAAAAATGAAATTAATTGAAGCCGTGGGGCCCTATCCATTTATTAATTCGACCCAACTTGAAATTGACTTCGGTTTGCTCCCTTTCAATAATATAAAGAAGGCTTTGTACCGAGCCGGAAAGAATAAAATATTCTCAGAACTCTTAATTGATACGACATGCTATTTTTTCCATTCATTCCCTTTCAGGATCAGTCGCGGTCTTCCAAACTTTACCGATAGTATGGACGAATCCCTCGCTTCATCTAAATGTGTAAAAGATCCTAGCCGCACTTAAAAGCCGAGTACTCTACCATTGAGTTAGCAACCCAAATATAAAAGGGTATGTAGATACAATCAGAATAAAACAAAATTATTAAATTAAAGCATTACTCTACGAAATAAAAAATCTAAAAAAAATTTCTACTCTATTAAATTTTCTACTCTATTTGGAACATAAAAAAGACTAAATCAGAATCAGATGAAAAAAATAAAAATTTGCCCGACCAAAAAAATAAATAAATGTAAAAATGCTAGAACATCCCCTATTTCTATGTTATCCAATCAAAAATACGGGTATCAAAGCTAATCCAACGAACCCATCATTTGAATCAACAGTAAAAATAAAAAAGAAAACCTATGGGACGGAAATAAATAGATCTGCTTATCACGATGAATTATATTTGTTCGATACAGCGTTGTCAACATAAAGGTAAAGAAAAGAATACGATGAAAAAATAAAAAAACTTAAATTGAATTGAATATTGAATAATAGTAAAAAAAGGACTTATGTTGGATTGGCACTGCATATATCTATATTTTTATATACTAAATTTTTAGTTTTTAGATTAAATGGAGAATAATATAAAAAAATGGAATCCATATAGAATAAAGAACTTCTATTCCTTGTTTATTATTATTATTACTTGGTATTAGAGTTCAAATGAAAATCACCCGATTACAGGTAATGCCATAATTTTCTATTTTTTGAGGATCAATCAAATACGGTTTCCTTAGAAAAATATTCTATAGAAAAGGATTCTATAAAAGCAATGATAAATAGAATAGATACGAATAGACCAAGAAAGGAAATAAAAAACATAGTATAGAAAAGATATCCAAAATGATATAGAAATCACTATCCTACCCTTTTTTTATTTCCTTAATTTAATTTTGTTTGATTAGCGCAAAGTTACTTAAAAACCTCTGCCTTTTTTAAAATATCCTGAACAGTTCCTGTAGGCTGAGCGCCTTTTTCAAGGAAATAGAGAATAGCGGGAACGTTTAAATAAGTTTGATTCTTGATCGGATCATAAAAACCCACTTTCCGAAGATCTCTTCCTTCTCTTCGAGATCGAACATCAATTGCAACGATTCGATAGACGGCTCATCGGGATAGATGTAGATGAAAAAGAACCCCCCCCCTAGAACCGTATAGGAAGTTTTCTCCTCGTACGGCTCGAGAAAAAATGATTCAAAGTTTTATCTATGGATAAAATTTGATTAGAATAAATAGGAAAGGAATCCGTACAATAACTTAATAAATTCTATAATTTCAATTTCACTCATTTTTATTTAGCTTACTTCCTGAAGAAGAAAAAATCATTTGTACTCATAACTCAAGTTCAATAATATCTCAAAAATCTTAAAGAAAAATCTTTAATTTAATATTTTTTTTGAGTGGTCTTTAACCCACCCTTTTTGTCTCGTTTAAAATCTATTTTGATTCGTTATTCGGATCCGTGAGACAATTGAAGTGGTGTTTCCTTGTTCTGGGATCCTTTATCTTTGTTTTAAATCATTGGGTTTAGACATTACTTCGGTGCTTCTTAATCCTTTCAAAATGGTAGCAACATACCCCTTTTGTGATTTCTTTCTATCAAAGAATCATACCGACGGTTGATTCGTGTGCGATACACTGCGTATCGAAAAAGTTTTAGCCGTTCCAACAAATTTTTTGAATTGAAAAATTGCTCGAATCGGATCCTTTCGATTTCTATATCGAAGATATACTTACGAAGTTGTTCCAATTTATGAATTGGCATTAACCCTAGATCGTTGCCCCTGAGAAATTAATCAATTTTCTACTCGAGCTCCATCATGAACTATTTACATTACAACCCAATAAAAAAAAGAAGGGCTCTAGTAGAATAGAACAAATGACGTCGAGCCAAGAGCACCTTCATTCCTATATAAAATGGTGGATATAAGAAAAAGAATCCACACCGGATCGTGTCCTTCAAGTCGCACGTTGCTTTCTACCGCATCGTTTTAAACGAAGTTTTACCATAACATTCCTCTAATTTGGAACCAGTACGGAATTGATTCAATTATGGAATCATGAATAGTCATTGGTTCAGTCGGTACAGAGACAAAGTAATTTATATTTTTTCTTATCTACATAGATAATAGATAAGAAAATAGATAATAAAGATTTTTCTGAAGAAATATTAGCAAGACCCCAGCTTTTTTGCAGGATAAGAATACATACCTATACGTTATGCGCTTCCTCTTTTATATGTATTTTCATTTCATTTTTTTTTTACCTGATGAGGTTAAGTAATCTTTCTACAACTATGATCTACGGCCCATCTTAGCTTTATCTGGGTCACAAAGGGGTTCAGTTACTTTTGTATATCATTTAACTCGATTTAGTTCAGTTTGTGAAAAACTCAGATATGCTTCCGCAAAGAATCATTCAAAATCAAAAAAGAAGGAGGAATAATATAATATTTAATATTCTATGCAATATTAGACCTTGAAACAGAACCTCCTTGAACAAAAAACAAATATTAGGATACAATGGATACGCTCTGGGACGGAAGGATTCGAACCTCCGAATAGCGGGACCAAAACCCGTTGCCTTACCGCTTGGCTACGCCCCATTTCTATTTTTATTGGACACTAATACTAATAAAGAATAATATTGGTATTAAGTCTTCGTCAATTCCAGTGCAACTATCTAGAGAAACTCTTTTTTCGTTATCTTTATAGAATCTATTATAGATTCATGCTAGGTTTTTGGCATGTGTATATCTAGAATTCAACTGAATTTATTGATCATTACATATAATTCAATTAAGATATTGTATGAAAGTATGATTTCTTCTATTCTCCTTTGAGAATTGGAGGATTTTTGATTGAGCAGAAAAAAAGAAGGATTTTTTTGTTTACCTTACTTTCTTCATTTTTCCTTAACTCAATCAAAATGCAATTATTTCGACGAAAAAAAAAGTCTGTTATGCTTAATATTTTTAGTTTGATCTGTCTTAATTCTGCCCTTTATCCGACTAGTCTTTTCTTCGCCAAATTGCCCGAAGCCTATGCTTTTTTGAATCCAATCGTAGATGTCATGCCAGTTATACCCCTGTTCTTTTTTCTTTTAGCCTTTGTTTGGCAAGCTGCTGTAAGTTTTCGATAAGAGCTTTAATACTATCCTAGAAAATTCATGATTTATTCGAGAAAAATTATAACAATTGATAAGATCAAATAAGTCTGACAGTATGAAACTTCGATTCAAACTTTCGGATAGTCGCGATAAATCCGGCTCGCCCTATTTCCTTTCCCCATTTTAATCCTTTTTCGGGGAAATACCTTATGAGCTTAGGGTCCCTTAGAATATCTAATTGTGGGTATGAAAGTGATTGTGGTAATTAAATTAAAGACTCTTATTACAAATTTCAACTTCATTTGATTTGAATTTCTGAACATTCTTTTCTATTTCTATAATTCATTTCTTGGTGTCAAAATAAGATATGTGATATAAAAGTGGAGGATCTATTATCTTTTCTCGTTTTTCTTTTTCAAAAAATGATCTTGGAGGTTGTGTAATGCTTACTCTCAAACTTTTCGTTTACACAGTAGTAATATTCTTTGTTTCTCTCTTCATTTTTGGATTCCTATCCAATGATCCAGGACGTAATCCTGGACGTGAAGAATAAAATAAAAATTGAATTTTTCTTGTTTGATTTTACAATTTTATTAATTAATAATATTTTATTTATTTTCGCTATTCCACATATTTAATTTAATTAGGAAAAAAAAATAAAAAAGGGTTTGCAAAAATTGAAAGAAAAAAAATAGAAAGTCGTCAACGGAAACGGAAAGAGAGGGATTCGAACCCTCGGTACGAATAACTCGTACAACGGATTAGCAATCCGCCGCTTTCGTCCACTCAGCCATCTCTCCCAATTGAAAAAGATAATTACTATGTTACATTACACATCAAGTAAGGATTAAATAAAGTATTTCTTTTACATTCTTTATCATTATTATAGAATTAGCAATTCCATTTAGATGCTCGAAAGATCCAAATAGAATAGAAAGATAAATAAAGAAGACCTTCTTGCTTTTATTTTGTTCGAAGTGCCTTTTGGGCCTGGCCCGGTCAATACCCAGCCGGGCCTTTTTTTGTTCCAATGAAATCCTGTTTTTTTGTTTATAGGCAACATACTCTAAATACCCAATTTGGTATCTGTGTAAAAATTTCCCTTCTGGGGTTTACATATACTTATCATTTTTGTTATAATAGAATCCAGAAATTGAGAAGGATTTTTGATTTAAAAGAATCAATTAAGTATGTATCCATTTGGATTTTCTTATGTCATTAGGGAAACCCAATTTTAGATTCAAATCCAAGAATAAGTCACGAATTCTCAGTCAACGAATAGTTAATGGTTCCCTTTTGTCATAAATCGTTTTTTAAACGAAAATAGACAGAGGAGGTAGATCAAATACATTAATTATTAAATACAATAAGAAACGATAAAATTTTTATACATAAATTCGAAATTTCGATTTAGAAAAAGGATTAAAAAAGGAATGCAAGATGCAAGTACAATAAACTAAAGTTTAGTAATCCAACCGAAAAAGCAAAATTTTTTCCTATTGTGTATCCTTTTGGCGGCATGGCCGAGTGGTAAGGCGGGGGACTGCAAATCCTTTTTCCCCAGTTCAAATCCGGGTGCCGCCTCATCAACAAATGAATCTAAATCTCTTATTCTGTTCTGGGGATTTTGTAAAAACTTGAAAATACTTGAATCTAAAATTCAAAGAAAGATTATATTGGATGGATTTTTTTTATAGTTTAGAAAAAAAAAGTGCAAAAAATTTTTTTTTTAGACCCGTCGTTAAGAGTATAATATACTTATCTCCCAACTCCTTCAGAGAGACAATTGGGAAAGGGTACGAATTAGATCAAATAGGAAATAAAAGTCTGTAATAGATTTTTTTTTTACTTTGAAGGGCAAGAAAAAGGAATGGGTCTCTTTTTTTATTACTAGATAGAATAGATGTTCCATTCCATTAGTAACATTCCCTTATAGTGTCATTGTATATTTTACTTGTATTTAGTCTTTCCCGATTAGAAATCATATAGGAATTTTTGAAATGGATTTATTTGACTGGTTCATCAATAGTGTTCGGCCAGAATCCCTTTTTGACTCTGGACCATTCATTCTACTATTATTAGTGAGCAATAATGGAATAATTCTATCATAGAGAAAAGGGATATAATTCACATGGATATAGTAAGTCTCGCTTGGGCTGCTTTAATGGTAGTCTTTACATTTTCCCTTTCACTCGTAGTATGGGGAAGAAGTGGACTTTAGAACCACTCCTAATTTAGTTAACAGTATCAATTGTTTTATAGATCGTTCTGCAACGCTTTTTTTATTTAAATTGAAAATTATTTCAATAAAAAAAAAGATCCTCATTTCAAAATTCCCTTGGATTCTAGTGGAGAAATGTATTCTATAACAGTAAAACGATTTTTTCAGATTCATCGGAATAAATAGATGTATCAAAGAAATAGAATCGGGTCGTACGTCAATTCCATATATTTTTGGATTAATAACTACATAGATTGAAGATAGAAGCTAATATAGTATACCAACTTTATTAGAAAGTCAAGTACAATTTTATTTTATACATTACTATAACACTAATAGAGAGTATGATAAGAAAAAAATTTCTTTCTTACCATACTCTCGGATCTCATAGAATACCGCCGATTATAGCCCGTTGATTTCATTTAATAGAATACTTTACTTTTGATTTCTTCAAATATGGATAAGAATTCAGAAGTAAAGTTTCATTCAAAGTAATTAATCGTTTTGGCTGACTGTTTTTACGTAAATTATAAGTAGAAAGGCAGTAGGAACTAAAATGAACAGTGCAGTAGCAATAAATGCAAGAATATTTACTTCCATAATCTCATCGTTTTTTTATTTCACAATAACTCGGGATTTAATCCCATAGAGATGATAAATCTTTCACCTGTCAATTCAATGAATGCATTACCTATCGATGATCTTGAATCGGATCAATATCATATCATGAATAACAATATCTGAGCTATTAAATTAATTCGTCGTCGAGAATTGAATAGTATAACATACGAAGATCCTTTATCCATACCGAATCCAATCTTGGATTCCCGGACCGAGCAAAAATTCCTTTTTTATCCTTCTTTTCTGTTCTTTTTTTTGTATGTAGTCAAACGAAGTATCATCTAACCACCCATCCGTTTCCATTAAAAACTCAAAAAGAGAGGAATTTGGTTGTAAAATTTAATGATCCAAATTTCTTTGGAAGACAAAGAAGTATGAGAAAGATGAGGCGCGGGATAAAAGATTGAATATTCTATCAACTTCACTATTTTAGTTTTTTTAATTTTAGTTTAGGGTTTATTCTTTCTTTGACAGAATCCTGAAAAAAAAAGAGAGGAAACCTCTTCGGGATTCAATGATGCTCTCTGTCCCCTCTTTCACAGAAAATGGAGAGACGAGTTGATGTACTTATTGGATCCGTCGGGACTGACGGGGCTCGAACCCGCAACGTCCGCCTTGACAGGGCGGTGCTCTAGCCTATTGAACTACAATCCCAGGGAAATAAGAAGAGATCTAGCAGAAAATTTGAATTCTTTTTTTTATCTTGTATCCGGTAAGGTATTTCTTAAGAACAAGAGAGTTCTACCGTCTGATAGTAGATTGGCAAATTGTTGGGCCGAGCTGGATTTGAACCAGCGTAGACATATTGTCAACGAATTTACAGTCCGCCCCCATTAACCACTCGGGCATCGACCCAACGCCTAAATTTTTTAGACGTTCCATAATAAACTTCCTTTCGTCTACCAGGCAGACTTGAGAAATACGGCTACGGATCATTTGATAGAAAATACCACTCCTATAGTCTTGAGTCTTGGTACACCCCCAGAGGGACTTGAACCCTCGTTTTCTCCGTGAAAGAGAGAGGTCGTAACCACTGGACCATAGGGGCCTACGGCCGCCTTCATAAATCAACTAGAAATAAAAGGTCCCGAGGGCCGGCCAAATCAAAAAGCACTAGAATATGGGTAATAAGACAAATACCATAGGTAATAAGAAAATTGAGATAATATAAAAATAGAATAGGAAAAACATAATAGGTAATTAAGACCTAGTAGGGCTACCTTATTAACTTTAACTTAATATAACTCAGGTCAAGATCCGTCTTTAGTAGATCCATAGTATATAAATCAAACGGAAAAACTCCTTAAGTATTCTGGGGGTTAGTTAATGGTAATCAAATCAAACTTTACCATTAAACTATATAACCTTGAAACTTTATTTCATTGGTCTTTCTCATCTTTATCTCTCTCATTCACAAAGGGTTATGCGTTGGATTCATGATCCTTCACTCTGCAGTAGATTCAAGATGGTTTACCAAAATAGGATTTGCTCGGTCAAATTATATTGACCCCGAAGTCATACTGTCAATTGACAACACGACAGGAGGGTAATAAAAGAACGGAGAAGACATAGATCTAGATATAAAAAAAATAAATTAGATAGATTTAATAATAAATCTAATAAATATTCATATCATATAGTTTTCTGGTATTCAATATTCAAGTTAGAATATCAATCAAGTAGATTAGAATATCAATCATCAATACCGTTATATTATATTAAAAAAAATAAAATAGAAAATAAATATAAATCAAATAAATAAATAATATTCTAAAAAAATCCCAAAGCATAGTAAGCCTAAGTAGGATATTCTGTTTCTAAGACTGTTTTATCAATTCCGTTCCGCTTGCATCTCTTAAAATTAAGTTTAAGTTCAGTATAAATTTTTATTCCACTTATCTCATAGATTCCAGTCAAAGATTCATAGAATCGAAATTACATCATTGCTAGATCTATATATAGTATTTGATGGGCCAGCCAAAATGGTATTTCTTTTTTTTTTTTTTTTTGAGAATTCAATATGGATGAATATAAATAACTGACAATTTCAAAATAATCCGGGATAGACACAATGTCCACAATACCTGGATTTAATCAGATACAATTCGAAGGATTTTGTAGGTTCATTGATCAGGGTTTGACAGAAGAACTTTCTAAGTTTCCAAAAATTGAAGATACAAATCAAGAAATTGACTTTGAATTATTTTTGGAAAGATATCAATTGGTAGAACCCCTGATAAAGGAAAGAGACGCTGTGTATGAATCACTCACATATTCTTCTGAATTATATGTATCCGCGAGACTCATTTGGAAAAACGATAGGCGTAGGTATATCCAAGAACAAACAATTTTGATAGGAAAGATCCCTCTAATGACTTCTCTGGGAGCTTTTATAGTAAATGGAATATATAGAATTGTGATCAATCAAATATTGCAAAGTCCCGGTATTTATTACCAGTCAGAATTGAACGATAACGGAATTTCGGTTTATACCGGCACCATAATATCCGATTGGGGAGGAAGATTAGAATTAGAGATTGATAGAAAAGCAAGGATATGGGTTCGTGTGAGTAGGCAACAAAAACTATCTATTCTAGTTCTATTATCAGCTATGGGGTTGAATATAAGAGAAATTCTAGAGAATGTTTGCTATCCTGAATTATTTTTGTCTTTTCTGAATGAAAAAAAAAAAATAGGGTCAAAAGAAAATGCTATTTTGGAGTTTTATCAACAATTTGCTTGTGTAGAGGGAGATCCGGTATTTTCTGAATCCTTATCTAAGGATTTACAAAAAAAATTCTTT
>NW_025215603.1:22500-32500 GCF_010389155.1 Erigeron canadensis | reverse complement strand
ACAACTCCGAATTGGATTAGTTTCTCCTGAACAAATAAGTACTTGGTCCAAAAAAATCCTGCCCAATGGCGAGATGGTTGGAGAGGTGACAAAACCTTATACCTTTCATTACAAAACCAATAAACCAGAAAAAGATGGATTATTTTGTGAAAGAATTTTTGGGCCTATCAAAAGTGGAATTTGTGCTTGTGGAAATTATCGAGTAATCGGAGATGAAAAGGAAGACCCGCAATTTTGTGAACAATGCGGAGTCGAGTTTGTTGATTCTCGGATACGAAGATATCAAATGGGCTACATCAAACTCGCATACCCCGTAATGCATGTGTGGTATTTGAAACGCCTTCCTAGTTATATTGTGAATCTTTTAGATAAACCTCTTAACGAATTAGAAGACCTAGTATACTGCGGTGTGTGATTTGATCGAAATTCTGATTTTACAGATTTGAAATGATAAACTGTCATCCCATTTAATGCAATCGGGATGCCCTGTACCTGACATGTTTCTTGGTAGGAGTAACATGAAGCTCAGAATTAGGGATGTATTCAAAACGCTCCCAAAAAAGGGAATGGATCTATGGTCTATTTCATAAGAATTTATAGTTATACCTCGTAAAAAAAGACTTTTTCTTTTGTGCAATTAAGCAGTTCCTTTTTTTTAGAAAGAAATTATGTTCAAGTAGCAAATAGAAAAGATGTCATGGTTAAAAGAGTCTATCTATCGCATATAGACTTTGAGGGCGTCGTGACCTAACCGTCGAGGTGAAATCGGGACCTAAAAGATCGAATGGAACAGTATATAGACAAGTAAATTCCTTATGAATTCCAAGGTACTCTTTAATTAAGAATTATGGGATTCATCATTCGAGGGGAAGTAGACTACTCAAGAATTTCACATTTCATTTATGTCATAATTGAATTGAATAAAGACTTCATAAAATCTAAATCTAATAAAATAATATAAAAATAATATAAATACAGAAGACGCAATAAATGAGGTTTTCCTTGGTCTTCACTGGAAACTTGAGTAAGGAGTAGATCTTTTTGGAGTTTTCTAGAATTTGAAAGGGAGAACTCCTTTCTTTTTCTTTTTTTCTTTATTTGACTTACTTGAGCCGGATGAGAGTAAACTTTCACGTCCGATTTTGAGGGGGGGGGAGCTCCTATCCCAATTTTTATTTTGCTAGGCCCATAGATAAGAAACCCACTTTTTTACGATTACGGGGTTTATTGGAATATGAAATCCAACCCTGGAAATACAGGATCCCAATTTTTTTACTACCCGGAGCTTCGATACATTTAGAAATCGAGAGATGTCTACCGGGGGAGGTTCTATCAGACAACAATTAGCCAATCTAGATTTACGAATTATTATAGATTATTCATTGGTAGAATGGAAAGAATTGGAGGAAGAGGAACCCACAGGGAATGAATGGGAAGATCGAAAAGTTGGAAGAAGAAAGGATTTTTTGCTTAGACGTATGGAATTGGCTAAGCATTTTATTCGAACAAATATAGAACCAAAATGGATGGTTTTGTGTCTATTACCTGTTCTTCCTCCTGAGTTGAGACCAATTTATCATATAGATGAAGATAAACTGGTGACCTCAGATATTAATGAAATCTATAGAAGAATTATCTATCGGAATAATACTCTTACAGATCTATTAACAACAAGTATAGCTACGCCAGAAGAATTAATAATATCTCAGGAAAAATTGCTACAAGAAGCAGTGGATGCACTTCTTGATAATGGAATCTGCGGACAACCAATGAGGGATGATCATAATAGAGTTTACAAGTCGCTTTCAGATGTAATTGAAGGCAAAGAAGGAAGAGTTCGCGAGACTCTGCTTGGTAAACGCGTCGATTATTCAGGGCGGTCAGTGATTGTCGTGGGCCCTTCACTTTCATTACATCGATGTGGATTGCCTCGCGAAATAGCAATAGAACTTTTCCAGGCATTTGTAATTCGTGACCTAATTAGAAAACATCTTGCTTCGAACATTGGAGTTGCTAAGAGTCAAATTCGTAAAAAAAAACCGATTGTATGGGAAATACTTCAAGAAATTCTGGATGACCATCCTGTATTGCTGAATAGAGCGCCTACTCTGCATAGATTAGGCATACAGGCATTCCTCCCCATTTTAGTAGAAGGGCGCGCTATTTGTTTACACCCATTAGTTTGTAAGGGCTTCAATGCAGACTTTGACGGGGATCAAATGGCTGTTCATGTGCCTTTATCTTTGGAGGCTCAAGCGGAGGCACGTTTACTTATGTTTTCTCATATGAATCTTTTGTCTCCAACTATTGGAGATCCCATTTCTGCACCAACTCAAGATATGCTTAGTGGACTCTATGTCTTAACGAGTGGAAATCGTCGGGGTATTTGTGTAAATAGGTATAATCCGTGTAATAGTAGAAACTATCAAAATGAAGATAATAACTATAAGTATACAAAAAAAAAAGAACCGTTTTTTTGTAACGCCTATGATGCAATTGGGGCTTTTCGTCAAAAACGAATCAAATTAGGTAGTCCTTTGTGGCTGCGGTGGCGACTAGATCAACGCGTTATTGCTGCAAGAGAAGCTCCCATTGAAATTCACTATGAATCTTTGGGGACCTATTATGAGATTTATGGACACTATCTAATAGTAAGAAGTATAAAAAAAGAAATTCTTTATATATATATTCGAACCACTCTTGGGCATATTTCTCTTTATCGAGAAATAGAAGAAGCCATACAGGGGTTTTGGCAGGGCTGTTGTAATTCTATGCTACCAGCGGGAATTCGAGTTTCGCCGGGTTAACTAGGACTATAAAATTGCGGAATTTCTACGTGAATCAAGATCTAGAAAAGGAAGTTGTCCAATCACTGACTCAAACCCATTGTCAAATTCTACTCATCGCAATATGGAGGTACTGATGGCAGAACGGCCCACTCAGGTCTTTCACAATAACGTGATAGACGGAACTGCCATGAAACGACTTATTAGTCGATTTATTGATCACTATGGAATAGGATATACATCACATATCCTGGATCAAGTAAAGACTCTGGGTTTCCGACAAGCTACCGCCGCATCTATTTCATTAGGAATTGATGATCTTTTAACAATACCTTCTAAAAGATGGCTAGTTCAAGACGCTGAACAACAAAGTTTTATTTTGGAAAAACACCATCATTATGGAAATGTACACGCCGTAGAAAAATTACGTCAATCGATCGAGATCTGGTATGCCACAAGTGAATATTTGCGACAAGAAATGAATCCTAATTTTCGGATGACCGATCCTTTTAATCCAGTCCATATAATGTCTTTTTCGGGAGCCAGAGGAAATGCATCTCAGGTACATCAATTAGTAGGTATGAGAGGATTAATGTCGGATCCCCAAGGTCAAATGATTGATTTACCCATTCAAAGCAATTTACGCGAAGGACTCTCTTTAACAGAATATATTATTTCTTGCTATGGAGCCCGTAAAGGAGTTGTGGATACCGCTATCCGAACATCAGATGCAGGATACCTCACGCGCAGACTTGTTGAAGTAGTTCAACACATTGTTGTCCGTCGAACAGATTGTGGCACCGTCCGAGGTATTTCTGTAAGTCCTCGAAATGGAATGATGACCGACAGGATTTTTATCCAAACATTAATTGGGCGTGTATTAGCGGATCATATATATATAGGTTCGCGATGCATTGCTACTAGAAATCAAGATATTGGGGTTGGACTTGTTAATAGATTCATAACTTTTAGAGCACAACCAATCTCTATTCGAACCCCCTTTACTTGTAGGAGTACATCTTGGATTTGTCAACTATGCTATGGCCGAAGCCCGGCTCACGACGACCTGGTCGAATTGGGAGAAGCTGTAGGTATTATTGCGGGTCAATCTATTGGAGAACCAGGTACTCAATTAACATTAAGAACTTTTCATACCGGCGGAGTATTCACAGGGGGTACTGCAGAACATGTCCGAGCCCCTTCTAATGGAAAAATAAAATTCAACGAGGATTTGGTTCATCCGACACGTACGCGTCATGGACATCCTGCTTTTCTATGTTCTAGAGACTTGTATGTAACTATTGAAAGTGAAGATATTATACACAATGTGTGTATTCCGCCTAAAAGTTTTCTTTTAGTTCAAAACGATCAATATGTAGAATCAGAACAAGTCATTGCTGAGATTCGCGCGAGAACATCCACTTTGAATTTGAAAGAGAAGGTTCGAAAACATATTTATTCTGACTCAGAAGGCGAAATGCACTGGAATACCGATGTGTACCATGCACCTGAATTCACATATGGTAATATTCATCTCTTACCAAAAACAAGTCATTTATGGATATTATTAGGGGAGCCCTGGAGATCCAGTCCAGGCCCCTGTTCGATCCACAAGGATCAAGATCAAATGAACGCTTATTCTCTTTCTGTTAAGCGAAGATATATTTCTAACCCCTCAGTAACTAATAATCAAGTGAGACACAAATTTTTTAGTTCGTATTTTTATGGTAAAAATCAAAAAGGAGATAAGATTCCTGATTATTCAGAACTTAATCGAATGACAGGTACCAGTCGTTGTAATCTCAGAAATCCGGCCGTTCTCGAGGGGAATTCGGATTTATTGGCAAAGAGGCGAAGAAATAGAGTCATCATCCCACTCGAATCGATTCAAGAGGACGAGAACCAATTAATACCTTCTTCAGGTATCTCAATTGAAATCCCGCGAAATGGCATTCTCCGTAGAAATAGTATTCTTGCTTATTTCGACGATCCTCGATATATAAGAAAGAGCTCGGGACTTACTAAATATGAGACTAGAGAACTGAATTCAATCGTTAATGAAGAGGAGTTGATTGAGTATCGAGGAGTCAAGGTATTTTGGCCAAAATACCAAAAGGAAGTAAATCCGTTTTTTTTTATTCCCGTGGAAGTCCACATTTTGGCCGAATCTTGTTCCATAATGGTACGGCACAATAGTATTATTGGGATAGATACACAAATCACTTTAAATAGAAGAAGTCGGGTAGGTGGATTGGTCCGAGTGAAGAAAAAAGCAGAAAAAATTAAACTAATAATCTTTTCTGGAGATATCCATTTTCCTGGAAAGACAAACAAGGCATTCCGATTGATACCACCAGGAGGGGGAAAACAAAATTCCAAAGAATACAAAAAATTGAAAAATTGGCTCTATATCCAACGAATGAAACTTTCCAGGTATGAAAAAAAATATTTTGTTTTGGTTCAACCTGTAATCCCATATAAAAAAACGGATGGTATAAATTTAGGAAGACTTTTCCCACCGGATCTCTTGCAAGAAAGTGATAATCTACAACTTCGAGTTGTCAACTATATCCTTTATTACGACCCTATTCTTGAAATTTGGGACACAAGTATTCAATTAGTTCGGACTTGTTTAGTGTTGAATTGGGACCAAGACAAAAAGATCGAAAAGGCCTGTGCTTCCTTTGTTGAAATAAGGACAAATGGTTTAATTAGAGATTTTCTACGAATCGACTTAGCGAAGTCACCTATTTTGTATACCGGAAAAAGAAATGATCTGTCGGGTTCAGGATTAATCTCTGAGAATCGACCAGATCGCGCTAATGTCAATCCGTTTTCTTCCATTTATTCCTATTCCAAGGCAAGGATTCAAGAATCCCTTAATCCAAATCAAGGAACTATTCATACGTTATTGAATCGAAATAAAGAATCTCAATCTTTGATAATTTTGTCATCATCCAATTGTTCTCGAACAGGCCCATTCAACGATGTAAAATCTACCAATGTGATAAAAGAATCAATCAAAGAGGACCCCCCAATTCCAATTAGGAATCCGTTGGGCCCCTTAGGAACAGGCTTTCCAATTTATAATTTTGATTTATTTTCCGATTTAATAACCCATAACAAAATGTTGGTAACTAACTATTTGCAACTTGACAATTTAAAACAGATTTTTCAAATACTTAAATATTATTTACTGGATGAAAAAGGTAAAGTTTATAATCCCTATTCGTGCAGTAACATCATTTTGAATCCATTCAATTTGAATTGGTATTTTCTGCATTACAATTGTTGTGAAGAGGCATCTACAATCGTTAGTCTTGGGCAGTTTCTTTGTGAAAATGTATGTATAGCCAAAAAAGGACCGCATTTAAAATCGGGTCAAGTTCTAATTCTTCAAGTTGACTCTGTGGTAATACGATCAGCTAAGCCTTATTTGGCTACTCCAGGAGCAACTGTTCATGGACATTACGGGGAAATCCTTTGCGAAGGAGATACATTAGTTACATTTATATATGAAAAATCAAGATCTGGTGATATAACGCAAGGTCTTCCAAAAGTAGAACAGGTGTTAGAAGTGCGTTCGATTGATTCAATATCGATGAATCTCGAAAAGAGGATTGAGACTTGGAACAAATGTATAACAAGAATTCTTGGAATTCCTTGGGCATTCCTGATCGGTGCTGAGCTAACTATAGTGCAAAGTCGTATCTCTTTGGTTAATAAGGTTCAAAAGGTTTATCGATCCCAAGGGGTGCAGATACATAATAGGCATATAGAAATTATTGTACGTCAAATAACATCAAAAGTATTGGTTTCAGAAGATGAAATGTCTAATGTTTTTTCGCCCGGAGAACTAATTGAATTGTTGCGAGCGGAACGAATGGGGCGCGCTTTGGAAGAAGCGATCTGTTACCAAGCCGTCTTATTGGGAATAACAAGAGCTTCTATGAATACTCAAAGTTTCATATCCGAAGCGAGTTTTCAAGAAACTGCTCGAGTTTTAGCAAAAGCAGCTCTCCTGGGGCGTATCGACTGGTTGAAAGGCCTGAAAGAAAACGTTGTTCTGGGGGGGATGATACCTGTTGGTAGCGGCTTCAAAGCACCATCGAGCGAATCTAACAACATTCCTAACAACATTGCCTTTGACCTCAAAAAAAAGAATCTATTAGAGGGGGAAATGAAAGATATTTTGTTCTACCACAGAAAATTATTTGATTCTTGCCTTTCAAAGAATTTCCATGATACACAAGAACAATCGTTTTTTTAAATCCCTAATAGCAAATTCGACCTTTCTTTTTTTTTTTCGGATCTGTTGGTCCTTTGATTTGGTAATAGTAATCAAAAAAATAACAAATAGAAAAGAATAATGGCTTGGGCTGTGTATCTACATCTACGGTAGAAGAGAAGGTTCCGTCGGAACAATTATTTATTCAGGGTACCTCTTCGCTTTTTTTTTCAAAAAAAGGGGGAGAAGGGGAAGGCAGTGTGGGGAGAAATGACAAGAAGATATTGGAACATTAATTTAGAAGAGATGATGGAAGCAGGAGTTCATTTTGGCCATGGTACTAGGAAATGGAATCCTAAAATGGCACCTTATATCTCTGCAAAACGTAAAGGTATTCATATTACAAATCTTACTAAAACTGCTCGTTTTTTATCAGAAGCTTGTGATTTGGTTTTTGATGCCGCAAGTAGAGGAAAACAATTCTTAATTGTTGGCACTAAAAATAAAGAAGCTGATTCAGTATCATGCGCTGCCATAAGGGCTCGGTGTCATTATGTTAATAAAAAATGGCTCGGTGGTATGTTAACGAATTGGTCCACTACAGAAACGAGACTTCATAAGTTTAGAGACTTGAGAACCGAACAAAAAACAGGGGGGCTCAGCCGTCTTCCGAAAAGAGATGCGGCTATGTTGAAAAGACAATTATCTCATTTGCAAACATATCTGGGCGGGATTAAATATATGACAGGGTTACCCGATATTGTAATCATCGTTGATCAGCACGAAGAATATACGGCCCTTCAAGAATGTATCACGTTGGGAATTCCAACAATTTGTTTAATCGATACAAATTGTGACCCCGATCTCGCAGATATTTCGATTCCAGCGAATGATGACGCTATATCTTCAATCCGATTAATTCTTAACAAATTAGTATTTGCTATTTGTGAGGGCCGTTCTGGCTATATGAGAAATCCGTGATTAATAATTAATACTAAGAATAAGATAAAAAACTTATTTCATTTAGGAACCTTCGTAGATTTATTGAATCGATTACTATTTCTGAATCTCAAAAAGGAGATAAAAATAACACGGAATAGAATTTGATTGGTTGGTATTCAAATTAGATGATTCAAGTAGTCAAGTCGAGAAAGAGATGGTTGAATCAAAATAATTTTGATTAAAGTTCTATATTTTGTCAGAGGGCAATATGAATGTTCTATCATGTTCCATCAACACACTAAATGGGTTATATGATCTATCCGGTGTGGAAGTAGGCCAACATTTTTATTGGAAAATCGGAGGTTTCCAAGTCCACGGCCAAGTACTTATTACTTCTTGGGTTGTAATTGCTATCTTATTAGGTTCAGCCGCTCTAGCCGTTCGGAACCCACAAACCATTCCGACCGGCGGTCAGAATTTCTTCGAATATGTCCTTGAATTTATTCGAGATGTGAGTAAAACTCAAATTGGAGAAGAATATGGTCCTTGGGTTCCTTTTATTGGAACTATGTTTCTATTTATTTTTGTTTCTAATTGGGCAGGCGCCCTTTTACCGTGGAAAATCATACAATTACCTCATGGGGAATTAGCCGCACCGACTAATGATATAAATACTACAGTTGCTTTGGCTTTACTCACGTCAGTGGCATATTTCTATGCGGGTCTTACCAAAAAGGATTAGGTTATTTCGGGAAATATATTCAACCAACTCCAATTCTTTTACCTATTAACATCTTAGAAGATTTCACAAAGCCCCTATCACTTAGTTTTCGACTTTTCGGAAATATATTAGCCGATGAATTAGTAGTTGTTGTTCTTGTTTCTTTAGTACCTTCAGTGGTTCCGATCCCTGTTATGTTCCTTGGATTATTTACAAGTGGTATTCAAGCTCTTATTTTTGCAACTTTAGCCGCGGCTTATATAGGTGAATCCATGGAGGGCCACCATTGACTAGTTTTCTAACGAGTCTTTTTAGTTTAACCTAAGACAATGTGTGCGTGGCTAAAAAAATTGACTTAGTGAATGAAATGAAAATATACAACTAATATATGATCTAGAGTTATAGATTTTAGAAAAAAAGATTACAATAAAGATTACAATACAATATTGATATTAGAGTAGAGAATTGAAAAAAAGGAAAGAGATCTCAAAGATCTTTTTCCTAAAATTACCTTTTGTCCATTTATATCATAATCCTACCTTTCCTTCAATGAATTAGATTGGTCATCGAATCCGACTATTAACTATTCGGAGTCGGAATTTGACGAAGAAGTCTTGTGGTATTACTGTGGTATTACGACCTTATTAAATAAAAAAGGATGTTCTATAGAATGATTCCCTTTTTCAGTTGATTTTATTCAACGATTGACCAAACGAAAATATTAATAAATAATAAATTGTAAACTTAGATGAATCAAATCAATTTCTATGCAACGATTCACCCCAATCAATTGATCCATTGATGATCTTATCCATTTAGGTTGCAAGATAATGATAAACAATGGGGACGGGAAAGGTTCATTTATAAAATAAAAAGGGGATTCATAAAAGGTTTGTAGAGGGGAGGTCGAACTAGGTATATAGAATTGAATGACTATAAGTTAACTTTTGTCAAGCGTTAGACGCATCCTTAGCAAATCTAATTGAATTCAAGATGAAGAAAGAGTTGGTTTACATTGTGGAAGAAAGACATGTATATGTGATATTAGATATTGACTTGTTAGATATGAGCTATCTAATTTGACCTACTAATCGAATGTGAATGTAGATGGGGATTCTATAGAAATCCTTCTGTCTAATCTGTGACTGTGAGTTGAATTAATAAATGGATGAAAAAAATCGAAGAATTCAAAGAGCGGTTCGGGACAAAGAAACAGAAAATAAAAAGTCGTATGGATTCATAAAGACTTTCTCGAGAGAAACTAAAAAAGAGATATCAAAATAGTTTTGATTATTCAAGAATGTTATTACTTGAATTCGAAGT
>NW_025215603.1:0-12500 GCF_010389155.1 Erigeron canadensis | reverse complement strand
ACTAAAATTTCATTAATACATAAATTCTTATTAAAACTAGAAAAGAAAATTAATTTTCATTCTTATCATTTCTCTCCAAAATCATAGAAATGATAAAATGTAAATAAATTTTTTTTTTCTTGTTTCATTCTCTATTACAAATTTCTATAAAATAAAAAAATCTTTCTCATTCCATTTATTTGCTTTCCATTTTACCTTACAAAACACTAGCTAGTGATTTTATCTATTTATAATTCAAAGAACACCTAACGAGCTAATGTCCTCAACGACTTTGAAAGAAACAGTTGGGAAGCTCGAAAAGATAGTCTCATTTATAGCTTTCCCAAACACCAACATACCGTAATTGCGACACCTTGTAGAACCTTCGTTTATTTTCATATAATGGGTAGAAACATGTATGGGGCGTTTGGTTGCGGAAAACACCTTGTTTTCCATTTCCGTTTTCCAAGAAAACATGGAAAATAGAAAACGCGTTTTAATCATAGTTTTCTAAGAATGTTTTCTAGGAAAAACAAAAACATGTTTTCCATTTTTCTATAGATAACTTGAAAACATCTTTTTCTTGTTTTCCATTTTTCATTTTCATTTTCATTTCATTGCTCCCCTCCCTCACATCTCTAATATGTTTTCAAGTTTCTAATTAGAACGCGTTTTCAAAATTTTTATTTGTTTTCTAGAAAATAAAAACTCCTTTCATTTTATAGAAAATTAGAAATAAAAAACTAGAAACATTTTCTACAATCAAACACTCCCGTAGAGTTGCGTCTTCTTCATCAAAATGCGCTAATTATCACATCAATTCGACTTTTTGCAGCTCTAGCCTTCACAACCTTATGAAAATAAGACGAAATGAAATCATTTACGCGTAACCAGTTCACCCTTAATTGCTTAAGAAACCTATCTTGAAGAGGAGGGCATCATTATAAGCCTTTAGGGGGGTAGGAGTGGAGGTGGGGAAGTGTTTGGGCCCAAGTCACCCCGTGTGGGCACACCACCGCCAGGGGTTGGGGTGGGGAATTGGGGTTGTTTCACCGAAGAGAGAGAAAACGACGTGGGGCCAAGCGCAGGAAAAGCAGCGAATCACATGTGGCCACGTGGCTGTTGATCACTCCCTACGGATAAATGTTACCATTTGTTTTTTTTTGTTTTTTTTTCTTCCAAATATCTCACCATCTATTTCTTTTATCTCACTATACAAATTCCAAACACCCCTTCTTTTCTTTACTATGCAAGAAACAAAAGCTATGTTGTATTTTACTGCATTTTTAACCAACACTTTTTTTAAACAAACAACACTTCAAATCCAAATAAAAAATAAATACCCATCACCAATGGATCCAAGGAAAACCAAAAGAAGTCCATTCAACAAATCAATATATCGCCAAGTTTCGTTGTTGTTTCATTCGAAAACTGTTGGACTTGTTTTTAGTTTTGTTGTTTTTTTTTCCAAGTATTATTATGTATTTTTTAATTATTAATGAATGTTTTTTTATGTTTTAAATTTATAGAGTAAAAATAAATGGAAATAAAAATGATGATTTGGAAATTGGGGTTGGGGTGAGTGGCGCCATAGTTTTGGGGTGATTTGGGGTGAATTGGGGAAGTTTGAGGTGGAGGGTTTTTATTGGAAGATGGTGATGTGGAAATTTGGGGAATTTTGGGGTTGGGGAAACCACTCCCACCCCCCTTAGATAACCGACTCCTTCTCCCATGACCATTAATTTCAAAACTCATCTTAACGTTTTATTTATCCTTGACCATCATTTCAATCTCTTTTAGCCTTTTTCACGACACATTTATAATTGTTATCACGAACATCATAACCACTACTGAAAACCAATTAGAAATTACTTGTGTATTTGTTTACATCAATCGATTGTTTATGTATTGAAAATGATCTTTCACCTAATTATTGGACATAAGGATCGAACTCTTGATATTTAAAACCCTTGATTCACCCAATTGGTTTATATTTTTAAAGTATGAATAGTATATATATTCATAAAAAAATAACGCGCCTCGTATCGCGACCACGTTTTTATTTTTTTGACCAGTCACTTTTTGCAATGACCTTCGCTGCAAAACAACGCCACGTCAGCTTTCACCTAACCACGGTTTAAATGGTTGACCGCTTTAAATTCACTTATTGCAGCGAGGGTCTCTGCAATAAGTCTGCCGGACCCATTTCGAAATAAAAGCGATCCACCCATCCATTCCATCATTTTCATCCGATTTTCATCTACAATTTCAACCAAGTCCATCCACCAAAACACCTCCGGCTACTAACAATCCGGCCACCACACACACCAAAACACCTCATATTTTAACAATCCAGTCCCCTTGTTGTGACAATCCGGCTACCATGAAGTTTTGGGATCATCACCCCGCCAGCCACCACCGCAGGCACTACACCAGCCACCGCCAGCCATCACCGTCGGTCTTACAGGGAAGTAGTATTAGCAGCGACATCTGGACTTTTAGGAGCCGCTATTTCCCGGCCGCCGTTTGATTTTCGGCTATCCTCCCCCAAATTCCAGCCAGCCACCGTTTGAATTCCGGTCTTCCTCCCCCAAATTTTCCAGGCATCTCAAATTATGGTATGTATTTTCTGCTTTTTGATTTTTATTATATGTTTTGATAGTTAATTGATTATATTGGTATGTTAGTATAATATTAGTTTTGTTAGGGTTATTAGTTTAATTTAGGATTTTAATAGGGTTGTTAGTATAGTTAGTTTTGTTTTGTTGATAATTTAGTGATTGTATTACAATGTTTAGTGATTTGTTAGGAGCCCACTAATTTGTTAGTTTTTTAGGATTATTAGTTTACTTGGGATTTAATAGGTTGTTAGTATAGTTGGTTTTGTTTTGTTGATAATTTAGTGATTTGTTAGGAGCCCACTAATTTGTTTTATTAGTTATTTGTTAGAATTCTTAGTCATTAGTGTTAGGTGTTTTAGTGTTGGTTAGAATATATTGTTAGATGAAAAATTACGTAGATTAAAATTTGTTAAAAATTGATTAAAATAAATAGCCAAGATTATGTTAAAATATATGTATCGAACTAAATACCCAAGATTATGTAAAAAATTGATTAAAAAAAATTACTTAAAACGTATAAAAAATTAGTTTAACAAAAATATAGATAAAACTATATATAAAAATTAAATTAAAAAATATGACGTGTAAAAATTTAGTTAGTTAAAATATATTATAGAACTAAATAGCCAAGATTATGTAAAAATATTGATTAAATAAACTACTTAAGACGCATAAAAAATTAGTTCAACAAAATATAGATAAAACTATATATAAAAATTAAGTTAAAAAATATGACGTGTAAAAAATTTAGTTAGTTAAAAAATATTATAAAACTAAATAGCCAAGATTATGTAAAAATATTGATTAAGTAAACTACTTAAGACGTATAAAAAATTAGTTCAACAAAAATATAGATAAACTATATATAAAAATTAAGTTAAAAAACATGACGTATAAAAAATTTAGTTTGTTAAAAATATATTATAGAACTAAATAGCCAAGATTATGTAAAAATATTGATTAAAAACACTACTTAAGACGTATAAAAAAAAGTTCAACAAAAATATAGATAAAACTATATATAAAAATTAAGTTCAAAAATATGACGTATAAAAAATTTAGTTAAAAAGTTAATATAAAACATAGATATAAGTAAAGTATATTAGTATAAAAGAATATTAAACATTACGTACAAAAAACATATAAGTAAACTATATTAGTATACAACACAAGTAAATATATAAGTAAAAATAATAAGAATAAAATTAAAAGTATAAAAGTAAATATATTGTATAAATGAAGTTCTAAAAATATTATAAAGTTAAAAAGATATATATAAAAGTAATAAAAAAATTAAGTTATAAAGTTAACTAAACGTTTGCATAAAAAGTATATAAAAAATATAATTGAAAAGATATATAAAAAGTAAATAAAAAAAGTTACATTGAATAAAATATTTGATAATTTGGATCTTTCTTAACCTTGATCATTTTGTTATATGTATATGTGATAATTTTGGATCTTTTCTTAAACTTCATTTTGTTACGTGTTGAATAAAATTGTCAGAACTTAAATCTCGAGGCATAGGGCGGGTCATCAGGCAGATGGGTACCCAGGCGTATGACTATACGCATCTTACAGAGGGACAGACACGTCTAGAATTCGACTTGAACAATGACCCACCTCAGACTAGCCAGAATTCCTCCTTATTTGAGGAATTATTTTAACTATGCTAGTTATGCACAGACTCCTTTTCCTCCTCAGCCGGCCCAGCAGTTGCCCACAGCCCTCAATTCTCAGCCAGATCGTATCATGTCAACTTGGATGATGATGATGAGGTCAATGATGCTCATCATTAGTATTTTGTGGTTATGAACAATATATTTTGTGTCGTATGAATTATGTTTGTGGTGTATATGTGTTTATCTTTTCGGATGTGTTGATGATGATGCTCATAATAACAAAAAAAACGTAAAAAAAATGCCTAACTATATAAAAATAATAACAAAAACAACAAATATAGCTATAGAATACTTCAACTATTATTAGTAATCATGATAACAATATAAGTAAAAAAATACATCAACTATATCTAGTAATTATAATAACTTATTACATACGTTAAAGAATTACAAACAAATAGTTATACAATATAAGTAAACTATTCAAGGATATCATATCCCGTAGGTGCCTTATTAGCTTGAATGTGTCTGTGGTACTCAGCTAAACGGTCTCTGTACTTCGGATGTCTTACCCAGGCCTGCGATGCAGGTTTATCATGTCCCCAAGCTGAGGTGTAAGGCATTGGGCAGTCCTTGTCTAAAAAAACCGTAACAAAATGTGTGGACCCCGATACTAGGGCAATGCATATCGGGTCGTCTATGTATAGCTCGCCTGGCCCCTTCCAAAAAGGAAAACATGTGATCTCCTCTAGACTTAAACAGATAATTATTACACCCAAAGCATTAGACAGAAGCATGGCGCAATATGGATTCATCATCCAGTAATCTTGTGGGCGACCATTTGGATAAGACTTTGATAGCAAAGTGTGTATGTGTTTAGCGTCACCATCGAATGCACCCTCATAGTATCCGCGTTTGGACTCATACTCCTCTAGCATTAGTTTGCGAATCCACTCGAACTTCAAATGCTCGTTTTCACCCAAAGCAACAGCTAGTGCCCGAAACCAACATTTACTATCAGACTTACATTTTTTATATTGACAACGTATCTTTGAAAGTACTTAGGGAGTTGCCCTAAGTAATGACTCATGTCAGTCGATGTTGACTCCGTCTGGAAAAAGTTGTGTGTAAACGGTTTAGGGTGTTCTGTGTATTTTGTGTAATGGGTGCCAAAAATAATTGATCAACGAAGCTATACGTTTCTCTTGCGTTTGGTTATTCTGGTCTTCGAAATAACTTTGTGTGTCTGCGAAACGTGAATCGCTACCCACATACGAACTATGTCTGCCACTTTGTCCCAGTATAGTTTTTTATAAGGTTTGCCAAAGAAATCTGTATTTCCCGGGATGTTAAACTCATAACCCACATACCCACTTTGCCTGCCACTTTGACCCCAGTATACTTTGTTTCGTCTACATTGTCTGGCACGTTCATTGTTAGGCCCACATAATTACTTTGTCTCCCAATTTGACCCCATTTGGGCTGGCTTTGAGCCCAATTTGAATTAGTTCCACATGATCACTGTGCCTCCCACTTTGAGGTGATTGTGATTGGCTTTCAGTTTCATTGAAGAAACGTGATTGTGTTTCTGCGAAAAAAGAACTGGTGCCCACATGATCACTTTGTCTCCCACTTTGAGGTGATTATGGTTGTGTGCTCACGTATTCACTATGTCTCGCATACTGGCCTTCTCCAAATACAAATGACGGTTGCGAAAAATGATCGGGAGAACTCCCCCATGGACTGGGTATCCTGAAAAATCGGTCAGGAAAATTGAACCGACTTGGATTTTTGAAGACCGGAGGGTGCTGTATTGTCGCTGGTCTGTTATGTTCGGGCACCTGCAAAAAATAAAAAATCAATTAATTACACTTAGAAGTATACTAACAAATAGGGGGCAATTAAATATAAGAAATCAATTAACTGTAGTTCAAATTATGATCCGACATACTTGAGGTATATTTTTCTTTGACCCGATTGGTCTTCCACGTTTATTCTTAATAACAGAAGGGTCCTTAATTTCGTTCTCCCCGAATAGACGATATCTTTTAATTTAGAAATCCAGTTTTTGCGATTTGACTTCGGTTGTTCCTTAAACTGGACTTTAACATCCTCTACTAATTCGTCGATAGCTTCGTCATCGTCAGAGTCTTTTCGATGATCATTGTCCGGTAGGCATGTCGACGGTGTCAGGTCTAGCTTTCTCCAAAAGTCATTTTGTTATGCACCTCACCACGTTTGCCTACATTTTTGACGAAAAATAATTACAATATTTGTGCATTTACCAAAAAAAAAACATCAATACCTATATTCAGTAAACTTACTATAATGCATGTACGCAGCTAGACGGCAGGCACATGGAAGGCCACAACTAATCCACACCTTACACCCGCACTTTCTCAAGTCTTTACCGATCTCATTTTTTAATCATTAATTTCATCGACCATTATATCAAGAGCTGTCACAGATACAACACAAAGCAGGTGTTTCAAACATGGGTAGTTGTGTTTACTGTCTCTATAAATCCTGCTTTCCTCTAGTTGGCCCTTGAAATCTGAATCTTGTCCGAGGAGGATATCTATAACACATTGAATTATTCTTTGAAATGTACATCTCCCCTGCAACTCGGACTTGAGGAGTGAATGCTCAGCCTCAACTCTGTTGGTAGTTGTAGTTACGGTAGTTGAGGTGCTGATCGACCCAAAGGACACAAACTTTTCCTTGTACGGGAAAAGCCACTCCTTCTGCAGGTACTTGTAAACCTCTGTCAATTTAACATTTGGTTAGCTTGTGATTTACCAAAAGTTAAAAAATAAAAAACTTCATGTGCACTTCACTTACTGTCTAAAAGGGGACCCATCTTCTCTTTTAAATTTTTCGTTCTTGGTGTACTCTTCTAGTGTGCGGGACTCGCAAAGTTTTTTCACCATCCGTAAAAATGCCCTCATTTCCCTCCCCTTTTAACGATGGCATGCTAAATTTGTCTATGTTCCTCCACATGTGCACTCTACACAGTAAATGGTATGCTTCCGGCATAACGGTTTTGCATGCTTTCATTAGCGCCAAATCCCTGTCCGTGAGTACACGCGCACAAAACCCTTCACCTAACGTCGACTTCAAACACTCCAACACCCATCTATAACTATGCTCTTGTTCGCTTATGATAAACGCATATGATATGCTAAAGGTCTTGTTTGTTGGAGTGACACCAACGATCTCGACCAACGGCATGTTGTAAAAATGGTTTTGTACGTGGCGTTTATTTGGATAACATAAGGAAATTGTAAGTCCACCTAACAAGATGTACACGAGATCACGATATAACAAGATATAAAGTTAGACAATAATAATCTCAAGTTATATCAAGTAACCCGATTGGCAAGTAAATCGAAACTAGATAGGACTAGTTACAATTACGATCCAGATAATGGATAAGAGTAATAAAGTATAATTGCTTGAAACTATATAAATTACTAAATATAATCAAGTATTATGGTAATGAGTCGAGATGTATTTTCAATGTATTTATTTATTGTTTATAAACAAAATACAAGAGTTGTTGCGGAACAAAGATAATTACACTTGTGAAAGTATCTAAACAACCCAGAAATACAAATGATCTATGTAACGAGGAATTACTCGTAAGAATACTTAGAGTAATATCACACGTTGCAATTGCCAAAGTTCCAAGCAATATTGCAAGTGTGAGAAGTCTTATATTTATAGGCAAACATGTCCTGATGACATGGCAATATGCCGTACTAAATATGGTTGGATGGATTCGTGGGAAATCCATAACATGCTTGTTAAGGTAAAGTATGTAAGTTTCTTGATGTGACTTGACATACTTTATTCCCAACCTTTTTGCTAAACTTTCCCAATCCCAGGTTGATAGTAATTAACCGAGTAAAGGTAGTTAAAGCTGCAAAAAGACTTTCCTCGTAATCAGTGAAAAAGTGTTGTAAGTACTTTTCACTGAGCCTCTTCAGATTCAACTTCAGGTAAGATCTTCTCTGAGCTCTGCTTCTGAGATGATCTTCTTCCTCAGTCTTCAGTCTTTGACTTCCGTCTGAACGTCTTCAGTGTTGGTTGATTCTGAATCTGAAGTGAAGCTTCAGTGAGCTATATTCTGAATGACTTCAGAATCCTGAGCAAGCTTTCTTCACTGAGCTTCAACTATTTTGAACAAATTATACTTAGTCGATTCAAGATATGTAAATTTGATATAATAAACCTGCATTGGAGTGTTCCCATGTTTTTCGGCCGCCTTCTTCCGCATAGCTTTTGGAAATAGTAAATGTCTTCGCTGCGGGTCAAGTTTCCTGAAAATCTTTCAGTCAATAGCTTTAACATCTTACGGGGCGTAGTACCGCTGATATTCATCTTCTAGAAATGATCTCTCATCTTCAGTCAACCTTCTTGCGTACGCGTAACCCTCCAGATTCTCAGCTGGGTAGTGATTATGTGTGTCGTCTATAACAGTTACCCTCCAACCAATCAAACGGCCGATTAATCTAAAGGGGTACTGACATTTAAGTGTCTTTTAACGAGCCCGCTTATCATATCATCCATTTTCTCAGAAAGATTAAAGACTATCGTCACTTTATTTTTTACACCAGCTAAGTTGAAATTTGTTCGTCGTTTGATAAAACATAACCAAGCTGCAATGCTGTACTTTTGGCCTAGTTGAACAATTTTTCGTGTGAATGGAACACCTAAATTAGTTTTTTTTAATTTAAATTATCATTAATTGTATACTTATAAATATCTAACATTTTAAATATGCAATAAATTTAACAACGAAACACAAATTAAATAGTACTAAAATATAAATTGTTTAATGATATTTGGTATAAAAAGTAAAATGATTTCTTTTAATGCAAGTATTCTTTATATTAAGTGGGAAAGTAAGTGATTATAAAAGTTAACAAGGATACCTGATCGGTGTGGAAAACCCTAGCGTTGTAGTCAAAATGAGGGGTCGCCTCTGGTATCTCAAATTCTTCATCAGGTTCTTCTAAGTGAAGCTCAAAACCTTCTGCACCCATTTCGCCCCATATACTTTCAAATCCATCTGAAATATATACATATACGTAAACAGTATGAAAAATTCAATGCTTAAATTTTTTAAAGATTACAAACGAACCTTATAACTAGTATATATATACTTACTATATTTAAACATTATATATATATAAAAACATACATATATACACCTATATCTATATATATAATGGAAAACATGAACATATACATATATATATTGAAAGCCTATAGAGAACATACCTGAAACGAAAACGATTGTGGTTTGAAAATGACGCTACGCGAGTTTACATATATAGAACTGTCCGTACACTGTGGACTTGATGGTCCACAGTATACGGGTATGTACGATGGACTTTTGCAGCGATCCTCGCTGCAAAAAGTATGGTCAGTTTACTAAAATATTGGTTGGGTCACTAGACTCCAAAAATAATTAAAACAAATTACTGTACGTATACTATTATCGTAGTGACTTTAAATAGTAATCATATCATATGACATGAAAACTAGTATTTACTTTTTGAACTTGGATTTCTCAAATTAAAAATTATAGTTGGACAGATTTTAATTATTAATTATAATTAAAGTTCAAAATTATAAGATTATTATTAAATGTTAATCATTGATCTGATTCAATAGTTAGACATCGATCAAAATTAAGGATCAAGTTTATCCAAGTAAAGTTATATTCGACCTTTGAAAGTCACAATCTTTTTTAATTGTATTTAACCAAAAGATAAATAATATAATGGTGAGTGGAAAGCACCATAAGTTTGACAAGAACTATTCTTACCTCAAAACCCATATGTGTGTTGCAGTATATTATTGGTAAGACAGTGATGGTCGACGTGAAACCTCCTATCTTTTCATGTCTCTCTCTCTTTTTTTTTTTTTCTCTCATATCCTATAGCTAGTACTTGAAGCTGCTTGCTTGGTGCAAATCTTTCTTTCTTCACTTTCAACTACTCTTCACTGTGTGTGTGTGAGTGTGTCACTACTACTCATCATTAATTAATTACACCTTCTTTCCATTGTGAGTAAATAAATAAAACTAACTACTTCATCATATAAAAGATATATAAATATGGGTTCTCTGGGAAATGGTGAATTCAAGAAAGCAACAATGTGGTTGTATCCAAAGTTCATGGGTTTTAACCTTCTGAAAGATGGGGGCATTCTGCTTGCTACTCTAATGGCTTTCTCTATATCTTTGGTGTATGTATACATCTCCCTCTCTCTCTCTCTCTTATATATATATATGTCCTCGTATATATTTATTTCTATGTTGTATGGTTCATGCATTTATAGCTTCAAGTGAGGCAACAACAAGAAACACTTTTCTTAACTTGCTTTTGGTTCATTTCCTTTTCATATAAGCTAGCCTTTTGTTTTGCATAACTAATTTGGTGGTTTTTTAATTTTTACATACTTTAAAGGTGTAGATAAAAAATATAACTGACACAAAATGGACCTAGAAAATGGCAAAATAAATTGATGAAAAAAATTGATGATCTTTTTTGTTGTTGAAGTTAATCTAGCATGAGTACTCAGAACAACCCAGTTTGTCAATAATAATAATTTAACAGTATTATAAACTTTATGATCATAAGATAGATACTTGAAATGAGTTAGCATATACTAATTTAATTTGCAATTAAACAACATTCTATAGTACACAATGCATGTTTGACTGACACGTTTTTTGATAAAAATTTATTGTTTTACCAACTTTTAACACCACTAAGTCACTATAGGAGATACTGCTTGAGATAGCAGGATATAATCATGAGTTCGGAAGTAAGACAAGTAACAAGGATTAACGTCCCAATAATAATAATAATAACTTTTAATTTTTTAGACCACCATAAACTTCTTAATTACCACTACTAAGGTGACCTAATAATTAGGCGTCATGTGTCCTATCATTATGTTACAAGAGGTCTCGGGTTTGAGTAAATAGTTTGGGGGTGGTTAAGTAAAGTGTTATGAATTCCGCTGTGTACATCTGAGTTAAAGACTTCCCCTCCTGGGAACATGAACATGAAAACCTCGTCCGTTTATAGGTTTGTCTGTGGATACGTAGATCAAAGTGAATGATAATTTGTGATTATTTTAATAGGCCATACTTGATCATTTGCTAGTGAATCTTCTAAATTATAGAAAAACAGTGTATTTTATTTTTTATAAGTACTAGTCCTAAATCTTTCTAAGTTGTTTGTCTTTTCTATTGGGGGAATACTGTATACAATGTTAACAAATGCTTTACAATTTGCTGTACTTGTAATAAAAGGGATGCTGTGGTGGTCTACATTTCAGTGATGTTCTTGTGCTAAACCTCGAAACCATGGCTTGGACCAATATAGCGACAACCGGTGCGGGCCCTGGTCCAAGAGATAGTCACAGCGCAGTCATAGTAGGCCACATGATGATCATTTGGAGGAACAAATGGCACTAAGAAGGTCAACGACATTCACATTTTGGATCTCTGACTCGTGAATGGACACGACCGAATTGTAAAGGAGTTGCTCCAACCCCCGAGAAAGTCACACCGCAACCATGATCAGTCACGATCGAATGGTAATATTTGGTGGCAGTGGTGAGGGTGATGCAAATTACTTAAATGATTTGCATGTATTGGACCTCAAAACAATGAGGTGGAGTTCGCCTGTACCAAAAGGTGATATTCCCGTCCCCAGGATAGTCACATTGCGGTTTTTGTATGCAATAATCTTTGTCTATGGTGGTGATTGTGGGGATCGTTACCGTGGTGATGTTGATGTTTTAATGTCGACACATTGACTTGGTCAAGGGTACGTAATATGAGCTTCAACTAATTTTTCGTCTTTTATCAGTTAAATTTGTTGTAAAGCGCAAACTGAACAAACTTTTTCGTTGAATGTTCAGTTTGTTGTTCAAGGAGAATCACCTGGGGTTCGAGCAGGACATGCTGCGGTCACTATCGGGACAAAGGCAAGCATATCATATATTGTAGGATATTTAAAATTTGACCCACTTACAATTGATCAATGGCTGAATTTGGTTAATGTTTGATCTATGTGGGACAATCACATTATGTAAAAAGTTAGATGAGAAGTTAAAATAACAAGTAAATGCTATTAAAATAACTATTGAGACTATTATTGAAGGTTAATAGGTTGTGCTATTGCATGACCCACCCACTTTGCCGCCTCTACCTAATTGACACTGGATTTTGCTAATTGAATCGTCATTCAAG
>NW_025215602.1:0-9887 GCF_010389155.1 Erigeron canadensis | reverse complement strand
GGAGCAATGTTGTTCACAGTTTTCCTCAACTACATCACTCCTTTTTAATTATTTACGAGATTGAGGAAAGTGGCGAGGCAAATGGGCGTCGATCATCTCATTACTTCAGGCAGCAACCCATCACGGAGATTTCTAAGGAGAGTTTCAGAACACCTCCTCAGTGATTTCTTTCAACATATGTCCCTGAACAACTTAACAACTTCATCACTGAGGGTGCTAAACACTGAGTTTTTCTCCAGGGTTGGCCTGCTCTCCAGAGACCTTACTCTGGTGGTCAAATTCGAACATCACCAGTCAGACTTGCCAGAGGTTGAGCAACTTCAGTTTGAATGGCAGTCTGAACACTTCTCACCACATCCTCCTTGATTCCCTGGACTGCAACTTGTATTGATTCAGAATTTCTATTTGTTGCCACAACAAGTTCATCCAACTTCTCAAAGACTATCTCTCATTCCCAGCAAATATGTTCATTTTGACTTAAGATTATTGGAAATTAGAGTTTTGAAGTCAGAAATGACTGAGAAGAAGCCTGAAGTGATCTCTCCAGGTCCGCCACCTTATCAAAAAGCCTTGGACCTCGGTTGAAGAAGAAGAGGAGAGACACTGGAAGGATTGGTTATTCTGGTGATGGATGATACTGGCAAACACCTTGTGATATTTTCAGATGGTTGGGTGAACTGCCAGTGGTTCAGAATGTTGAATTTCTGGTGCAGAAGGTGATTCAAGATGTTGTGTTGTTTGTTTGGAAGAGGTGTTGGTGTATTTTGGGGGTGGATGAGGCATATCAGATATAATTGACTGGGAGACAGAGTGGATGGTGCGATCAATTCTTCTTCTCCCAGAAAACTGATATTCACATCAAAATCATTATCCTCAGACAGTGGAGAATCAACCATATCCCAATCTGGATCGGTTCCACCTATCTGGTCCTCTACTTGTACATTCTCCACCCAACATTCAAATCAATCTGAGCCATGCTCCAGATATCTCCTTCAACCTGCCTAACTTGTTCCCCTCAACTCTTCAACAATTAGGGACCATCAGCAGCCATGATGTCCTCTCTTTCAGCAGTTGCTACTGGAATGACAAGAGGTGATCCAGACCCTCTTTTTTCTTTACCACTTCCTTCCACTTCCTGCCACACTCAAGAAGAGGTGTTCAACCTTCCAATGATTGAAGTTGCAGTGTGATTTGTTGAGAGTTTGGCCATCCAGTTATTCATGTTTATGCAGATGGCATCGGCAGAAAAGAGATATTGATTTCTTCTTGACATTATCAGCAGGAGTATAATTTACGGCTAGAAGATTTTTAGGAGATGGTTTAGGAGCCATTTTAGATATATGAAAAAAAGTGAAGGAGTTTAAGATTGAAGACAGAAATTTAATAAGAGAGATGATGATAATTGGAGAGTAAATGAAAAAGGAAATAAATGAAGGAATTTGAAGATATGGGAGTAAATGATTTTCGAGATAAAACTGAAAGTGAAGGTAAATGAGGGTATTTAGAAGAAAGAGAAAATGGAATTCAAAACGGTAATTTTGAAAAAAATTTCAAAACAATTTTGATCGGTTTTGACATCTGTATTTAATGTTTCCCATCACACATAATGTATGACGGTTGACAGCCACAAAAATTACCGACTTGCACTTTTGGTCTTCCCAAGGTAACAAAACCATCATTTAAGTTGAAAAAGTCATGCCACGTAAGGTGAACAGTAACTGTCCAGATGAAAAATTTGTAAGGTTGGCATGCACTACCTTAAGTATTAAAAAGAAATGATTTGACACATAAAGACTCATTTTAATGCATCTGGAGGTTGACAGGACACTCCAGTTTCATGGTGGATTAGGCCAATAGAACTGCATTAATGGTACACTGGAGGGACACTCCAGTAAGTACCCAGATTTGACCATTCTGGTAATCCTTAAACACGCACATCAACTAATATAAACAAATGAGAGGGACACATTTACAAAGCAACTGAAGTCACTTCAAACATGCACATCAACTTATCCAGTATTAATGAGAGGGACACATTTACAAGGTACTAGAAACATTTTTCAAAAAAAAATTTGTCCAGTGAGAAAATAAATTAATAAATTCCCCTTGAAACTTAGATATATAAAAAAAATGCGGTCTGAGTCTTTCCCCCGGGAATGGTGATCCATAAATCTATCAGTGCAAAGATAGTATCACAAGGGCGTTCGATAGCTTTACTGGTATAGATTTATAAATCTGGAATCAAATAACCCTGCCAGTGTCACAAAGGCGTTCATAACAAGGTTCTAGATTAAGGGTTCAACATTCCCAGCTCACTGACAAGATTTTGAAAAGTTTTCTCATCCAAAGGTTTTGTAAATATGTCAGCAAGCTGATATCATTGGGAATAAAGTGGATTTCAACATCATTTTTCATTACATGATCGCGAATAAAATGATACCTGACATCAATATGTTTCGTCTTGGAATGCATGCCTGGATTGTTTGAGATAGCAATGGCACTGGTATTGTCACAAAAGATAGGAGTCTTTGAATATTAATACCATAATCAAGCAACTGGTGCTTCATCCAGAGTATCTGAGCACAACAACTGGCTGCAGACACATTTCTGCTTCAACAGTGGATAAAGAAACTGAAGTTTGCTTCTTACTAGTCCAGCTCACCAGTTTGCCACCAAGGAAATGACATCCACCAGTAGTGGATTTCCTGTCTATCTTACAACCTGCATGATCTGAATCTGAATAACCCATTAGATCTAAGCCTGAGCCTTTGGGATACCAAAGACCCAAACTGGGAGTACCCTTAAGGTACTTCAAAATGCGCTTTACAGCCGCCAGATGAGATTCTTTTGGGTTAGACTGATTTCTGGCACAAAGACATGTTGCAAACATTATATCTGGTCTACTGGCAGTTAAATACATTAGTGAACCAATCATGCCTCTATAGGCAGTGGTGTTCACTGGTTTCCCATCAGGGTCTGAATCTATTGTTAAAGGTGCAGAGATTGGAGTTGATTTTGAAGGTGAAGAATTCATATCGAATTTTCTTAAAATATCTCTAACATATTTTTCTTGATTAATAAAAATACCATCACTGTTTGTTTAATCTGGAGTCCAAGAAAAAAAGTTAATTCACCCATTAAACTCATTTCAAAATTTGAAGACATGATTTTTGAAAATTTCTTGCACAAAGATTCATCAGTAGAACCAAAAATAATATCATCAACATAAACTTGTACCAACAGAAGATTACCTCTTTCACGAAGAATAAATAAGGTATTGTCAATGGCACTCTTTTGAAACTGTTTTCTGATAAGTGTTTGGTCAGAGTATCATACCAGGATCGAGGGGCTTGTCTGAGGCCATACAGTGCCTTGTCCAGACGATATACCCAATGTGGATGCTTCCATCAATGAAGCCTGGAGGTTGCTTGACATAAACTTCTTCTTCTAATTCTCCATTCAAAAATGCACTTTTTATGTCCATCTGGTAGACCTTGAACTTATGATGAGCAGCAAAGGCTAAAAACATTCTGATGGCTTCTAACCTTGCTACTGGTGCAAATGATTCTTCAAAGTCAAGATCTGTCTGGACGTACCCTTGTGCCACCAATCTGGCCTTATTCTGATCACATGACCATCTTCATCAACCTTATTCTGAAGACCCATCTGGTTCCAATTGGTTCTTTCTTGCCAACAGGAGGAGGAACCAGATTCCAAACTTTATTTCGTTCGAACTGGTGAAGCTCTTCTTGCATAGCTATCACCTAGCTTGGGTCATTCATTGCCTCGTCAATCTTCTTCGGTTCAATCAGTGATAAGAAGCTGACATATAACATTGTTCACTGGAGGCACTTCTGGTCTGAACCCCTCTACTGGAGTCACTGATAATCTGGTTGATTGGGTGAGCTTTTGTCCACTTAGAGTATTGACAGGATTGTTTCTTACAACAATATCAGTGCAAGAGTTCAATTGATTTTCTAGAGTAGGATCTTGCCAGACAACTTCAGCATCTTCATCAGAATCTGTAAGATCACGATTTGCATACATGAAATTCTTCATTTAAAGGCACTTCTTGGATTACTGGCTCAAAATCAATTGAATCTGATACTGGAGGAGTAGTACGAACATCTGATCCAATAACAAGTTCAGAGGGTAGTTTGAAACTTATTGAAGGATAGAATGAAGTATTACTGGAAGGTTTTTCAAATTGCACTGGTTCCAAGTCAGGACGACTGGAAACATCTTCAGATGAATCTTTATTGTAGATGATAGGATCAGATTCACCAAAGATAATTGGACTTTCTGGGGGAGAATTAAGGGTTGGCTTTTATTGATTGCTTCATTTGACTCATCAAATGTGACATGAATTGACTCCTGGACCTTTTCAGTCTTTTGTTGTAGACTCTGAAGGCTTTGCGAATGGCTGAATATCCTAAGAAATATCCTTCATCAGCTTTGGCATCAAATTGCCTAACTGACTGGAGTTGTTCAGGATGTATACTAGACATCCAAAACGTGAAAATAACCAATATTTGGTTTTCTATTTCTCAATATTTCATAGGATGTCTTCTTGTGTCTCTTCACATATACTGAGCGATTTGAGTGTGACAAGCAGTTGCAATTGCTTCAGCCCAGTACATTTAGGAAGACCAGATTCAGCAAGCATACTCCTGGCAGCTTCTATCAGTGTTCTGTTCTTTCTTTCTACAACTCCATTCTGCTCTGGAGTGTGTGCCGATGAGAAATTCTGGGAGATGCCAGTGTCAGTGCAGAATTTCTCCAGAGTTGCATTCTGGAATTCTGTTCCATTATCACTTCTTAACTGACACACTTTTCGCTTGTATTTGAGTTCAATTTGCTTGATAAGAGCGATAATTTCAGCAGCAGTTTCATTCTTTGTCCTAAGAAATATTACCCAACAATATCTAGAGTATTCATCAACAACTACCAGGGTATATTTTACCAACACGAGTCTGAACATTCACTGGACCAAAGAGGTCCATATGAAGCATATGAAGAGGTTCAGATATGCTAAAATTCTGTTTTGTCTTGAAACTGGTGCGTTTCTGCTTCCCCATCTCACATCCTGGACATGGCCTTTCCTTTTTGAAGGAGACAGAAGGTATCCCATCTGCAAGTTGTTTTCTGGACAACTTGTTGATATTTTTGAAATTTAAATGGGACAACCTTTTATGCCATAGCCAGTTTGTGTCTTCATCAGCCTTGGTATAGAAACACTGCTCTGAAGGAGAGCTTTCCATATCCATCACGTACACATTCCCTTTTCTGGGAGCAATCAATACTACCTTCCAATCCTTATTAAATACGATGCCTTGAGAGATGTTAAATAACACCTGGTAGCCATCATCACACAACTGGCTCACACTTATGAGATTATATTTCAACCCATTTACATAAGCCACTCGTCTGAATTTGACTTGACCATTATTCAGAACACCGTATCCCTCAGTCTTTCCAGAACCATCATTTCCAAAAGTAATGGAGGGTCCGTCTGAAACTTCGAACTCCTCCAGCAGGGTCTTACATCCGGTCATTGTCCTGCCAGCAGCGCTGTCAAGATACCATATATTTCTTTCGATCGCCCTGCACATCCACCAGATTATTAGTTTAAAGGTTTGCGAACCCATCGACTGATGGGTTCTCTGGACCCACAAGGATGGATCCCAGCGGTATCTGGTTGATTTCACTTTCAAAAATAGTGGGTTTCTCAGTAAACACCACTGGAACTGACAGTTTTGAAACCTTTTTCTTTTTCTTGTTAATAGGTGTGCTCGATTTTTCTTTCTTAGAAAAAGGTTTTGTATTTTGTTTAGGGCCAGATAAAGTACCCTCAAAATTGTTAATTCTTGCATTACAACTTTGAACTTGACGAGCCAGTAGTTGAAACTGACTCTCCAGCTTTAACAAATATTTTCTTCAGATGACACCATAGCCTTTCCAGTTGACTGTACTTTTGGCTTAGGTGGAGGAACAACATTCTTTTTTTCTGAACCTGGGGTTCTTTAGAAGATGATTGAGGCAAAGGTTTATTCTGCTTAACCTTCTTGACTGGAGCATTCATCTGTGGAGCTCCAGTCTTAACCTCAGACAATTGAACAGGAGGAATAATACAAGTTTGGGTGTTGTTGGTTCATCATAGATAGTGCTAGGTTTTAACACTTCAGGCAGTCGGTCAACAACAGGTATTAATGCAGCAGCATTAACATCACCCCCCAGATATGCACGTTTTGGGATGGGTACTGGTTACGTGCAGCATCATATGGTTTCTTGGTCTCAAGCCATGACTGGATAACATGTTTTCTTTTGATAAAGATTTCCAGTTCTTTTTTTCTTGGACCAGTTGTTCAGTAACCAAAACTTGTGCTTTGAAAGCGAGTTCAATATCTTGCAATTCTTTTAACTTAGATTGTAAGTTTGTCATTTCAGAAAAATGTGTTTCAAAATTATTGACATTTCTGAACGAACAGTTCCACAAACATTAAATCAGAGTTTAAAGCTTCAGCAATGTCCAATTTTAATTCAGGATCAGTTTCTTTGTCATAATCTATTACCTTTTTAATGACAATGTCCACCCATCTTCAGATGTGACATCTTCTTTCACCAGATGCTTCATCAGCTAGAGCCATATAACAACAATCTCTTTCCTCTTCATCATCAACTGATGAGTCATCAGAGGGACCCATTCTTCTTTTGCCACCATGCATTTATTTTATTTTTTTTCTGCAGACATGAGAGCAATTTGAGCCTTAAGCTTTTGTATTTTAATCTGTAGCTATCATCAGGCTTGTTATACGAAGTTGATGGACCAGATTGTGAGACAAACTGATTGGACTTGCACTCTTTCATGAAATGACCTTTTCTGCCACACTTAAAGCATGTCAGATTGGTCTTGTCAGTGGAAGAACTGGGTGCATTGTGTCCAGTGGGTCTGTTAGCTCTGGCTTTAAAACGGTTAATCGTTTTAGCAATCAGATCATCACTATCAGTTTCATCATAATCTGGAGAGATATTATTCATGACTCCAGAATCCATTAATTCAGACATCATCTTCTTCATCGAAAATACATTCTCGGAAGACATTAATGTTGTACATGGTGGTTCAGTATGACTAACCACAAGGGAACTACTAGAAGCATGATTAATAGCATCTTTTTCTGCCTCAATTCTCTGGGCTTGATTCTCTTCAGTGAATCTGAAGGCTCATACAAAGATGATAGAGTATGGGAATGCAAGGTTTTACTTGTCTCAAGACCACAATCATATGAGACCATTTTGAAGAAGAATATCACAAAATTTTTCAAGAAGTATGTCCTTGTCCTTTCTACCCCAAGCCCTCTCAACTGGTTATGATGGACATAAATCTGGTGTAGGTACCAGTTAATGATTCATTGGGTAGGGCAAAAAATGACTCATACTTCTTATTCAAAGCCACTTTCCTGGTAACAATAGTATCATCACTACCTTCATATGGTTCACTAGTTCATCCCACATGCTTTTGGCACTGGGATAAAGCACTAGTGTGGGAATAAGAGCTTCAGGAACGGCCCCGAGGATCATGACTTTTAAGGTAGTGTCAATATTGACCAGCTCCTTTCCTCTTCAGACAGTGTTCCTCTCTCTTTCCCTCCCAGATCTTGCTCCAGTTGGATCAAGAAGTGGATTGAGAGGACTTCTAGGAATATAGGGTCCTTCATTAAAATTTTAAGCATATTCCTCTCAATACCAGTAACATGTAATAACATCCTAGCTTTCCACTTGCCAAATTCATCACCATTCCACTGAATTTGGGAACAGGAGTGTTTGAGTAGTGCACATGCATGTGTGGAGAAGCAGGAATAGGAGGTGGTGGTGGTGGATTATTGTTATTATGGCCATTGGTTTGTTCAAATTCATTTATGGGTGGAGGTCCACTGTTTAAAGGGTTTCCTTGTGTATTCTCTGGGTTGGCCATCGAGAGAAAGCAAATCTAGGCAAGTATGTTAGCCTTCTGCTCTGATACCAATTGAGAAGTCCCTCACTCGATGGCTTAACCCACAAGTGTAGAATAACAAGTTAAGTAATCACTAGATAGGACTAGTATGAAACTTCAAGTAAGCACTAGAATGGACTAGTATTACGATAAATATAAATGCAAGAATATATATAGCGTAATACGTACTTAAGCAATATAAAGATAACCAAGTAAGTAAATGGTGAGACACAATGTAATTTCAAGTGTATTCTATTTATTGATGTTAAATAAATACAAGGTTGTTGCGGAACAAGATATTACAAAGTATCTAAACAACCTATGAATTACATGTGATCTAATCTTTGCTAAATAAACTCTTTGATCGAAATACTTAAAGTTGTGAAGTATGACTGTTTAGATCGAGAGTATTTGAGCAAAGGCACCAAATTGCAAAAGTATGTAATTGAACGAGGAAGTGACTTGGTATTTATAGGCAAAAAGAATAAATATAATATTCTTTTTGCCGTACAAATATGGTTACATGCATTTAAGGAAATTACTTTAATTCCTTAAAAGCATTGATTAAAGTACAAGAATAAAGTCACATGATAGTGACTTGTCTTCTAATTAACCAACCACCTTTACATGCGTGTAAGGCTTTTAACAAAAGAAATGGATTGTCCGGTTAAAGGCATGTAAAGGCATAAAGTCAATCCTCGAAATCAGTGTTCAGACTTGTAAGGTCTAGAACACTGACAAGGACTCCAGTCAGGAGATCTGGTAAGTCTTCCAGTGAGCTCCGCTATTTGTTAGACTTCTTTCTTCAGACTTCAGTCTTCGACTTCAGTGAGAATGTTCTTCAGTGGAAAGATCTTGACTGGAGTGAAGTCCAGTGAACAAATCTGGTAGAATCCAGATTTCTGTACAAGTAAGTGTTCACTGGTCTTCACATAATTTCTGGACAAATCTTCAGAGGGCTCCAGTAATCACGTCTGGAGCGAGTCCAGTAAATCTGGACCTAACAGTCCTTCCTATTTCGGAAGTGCCATTTGTGACACGGGGTCGATAACTTGTTTCAAAATGGAATGTGTCCTTATTCCGGTATGTGCTTTTATTTTTCTATGTCGCTTACCCCTATTTACTTTTGTTTGACCGAATATAGACATTGAGGGCATTGTCCATCTTAAGTGTAGGGGGGTGGCAAATAGGTTTAAGCTACCGGGTTTTATCATTTTGTTTTTTTGCCATTGAGATTTTTATCAGTTTTGTTGATGTGTCCCTCTCGTAGGCCTTTGGATTCTATCTAGGGGTATGAGTTTCTATTTTGAACTCTTAACTGTGATGTGCATGTTAAAACTGGTGACATTAATTTGGCGGAATAACAGAAGTTGATATGATTTTAAAAACTTGAGTTGAACTTGTCCTTGTGGTAAATGCTTTGACACTTAATTGATTACTATTAAGCAATTTTACTACAAAATGTTTCGTGACAAAAATTTTAATTGGCAAAGTGTGTCCTGAACGGTATTGGCTAGTCCTTCGGGATTGATAACATTACGTGCATACTATATATATCCAAAACACCAAATGGTGAGATTCTTATTTCATATAAATGTGTCAGGTGACGGGTTTGGTTTGTTACCTCGTAAATCGTCCCTATTAGGCTTTTGGATTATTAGGAGTTAGGGTTTTCATTTGATGCCCTGCACTAAGATGTGGGGTTGAGGATTTCTAAGCCATTTCCGGTTCTTGTTCTTGATAAGAGTATACCGGTGATGTGGTGATTCTAGAACTTGGCTGGTGATCGTGACGAGTACATTGGATGACGAATTGGCATTTAGGTGTGACCATACTTTATTTCCTTTTCATTTTTCTTTTGTATATCCACTCCCTAGTATACAACCTTATACATATA